>NW_028125605.1:0-264000 GCF_965194825.1 Balaenoptera physalus | reverse complement strand
GGGACATGTATTAGGCACTAGGAAAATGTCTGACTAATAAATGAAGGTCACTCTACCGCTTGTGGCTTTTTTCAAGGTTCTAAATGCACCCTCCGAGCAAGCTTTGCTCAGTGTTTCCCAGGACTGCTGATTGATGGGGTGGGTGGGAAGAGTTCCTGATTCCCAGGGGCCCTGAGTAGGAGTGGAGAAAGCTGGAAAGTTGGGATCAGAATCTACATATTTGGGTCAAATTCTACTTGTAAATTCTGTGGCCTTGCCAAGCTATTTACATTTTCTATTCCTGTTTTTGTTTTTTACCCAGGTTGCAGAATAGAAATAATAAAAACAGCTTTTCTGCTTTGTTCTCAGGCATATAATGCCCTACTCAAGGTTAAAGTTACTTTCATATTCTGATCACTTTGGATGGTGCAAGAATGCCTGGACACTGTTCCTAAGTCTCAGCACATTTGTCATGAGTCTGGTCACAGTTTTAGGAGAGTATTGATCCTAGTGATGCCATGCTCATACCTCCTTCATTTACATCTGCTGGCAGCCTCTTTAGGAAGTAGAGGAGGCCATGTGACTTACCTCAAGGTCATGGGTCTTGAAATCCTTCTTCCTCCATGGGCCATCAGGCCTCTATCTGTATACTCTGAAACAATTTATCTATTTATCTGCCTATCTATCTATCCATTTATTTATCTATCCATTTATTTATTTATTTAAGATGCCTTTTATATTCCATCATTTTTCAATATGAACTTTTGGGTAATTGTATTAAAGAATTTGAATGGAAAGGAATACACATACAGTATATAGAAGTTGATTCAAAACTCTTCATTCTTCAATTAAGTGTATTCAGTTTACCTACTTAACATAAGGTCACTTCCCTGATGATATTTGGAGTAAGATTCCTTCTCCCAGGATGCCAGTTTTTAGTTTTATATATCTGCTGACCACAATTCTCAAATCTCCAAGTAGGAATATACATAATAAAATGCTGACATTATAGTAGAAGTCGGGTCGGTGTTTTAATTAATTATTTTTTACTTTGAATATTTTCCAGCTTTATTGAGATGTATTTTGACACATAACACTGTATATATAACCGTATATATTTCGAAATGATTACCATAATAAGGTTCTTTAGGTTTTTATTTTTAAATATGAATCATTAAATGAGTTGAGAAATCAAAAGCAGTCTTTTTTACAACAGTTCTCAGTACATGTAAATATTTTCTTCAAACCGGGTTAGTTACTTGTCCTAACTTCTTTTCAACCAAAAAAAAAGAAACTCACATTTTTCCTAGCATCGGTGTTAATGCTCAAGCATCATCAGCGTGGTGAAGCTCGGTCTCAGACTGAAGTCCACTGACCTGCTCAGCTGTTCAGAGTGGGAAACCAGCCGGTGAAGGAGCTAGGACCGCGGATTCGGATTCGGAGCGAGTGCAGGTTGAAGACCTTCACCGACTTGACTCGCACTTCCTCCCGCCACCGCCAGGAGCGCCCGGGACGCGTGGAGCTCGCAGCGCGGCGGGAGCGGGTGGGGGTGGGGGTGTGGCTGCAGGTTGGGGCTCCCGCCCCGCCGGCTGCGCGGGTTCGCCGAGCCCGGAGGAGGGAGCGCTAGCTACCCCGAGCGGGAGGGAGCTTGCAGACTCCGGCTCAGAGCAGCTGTCTGGACACCTTGGGTTTTGGGGTGGGGAGCCCCGGCGACTGTGAACATGGACTCCGCCGCGGGAGCCTGTCTCATGATGCTCTTTCTTTTGTCTGCCCAGCCCTGGAGTACATTACCAGCAGGGAATACTTGTGAGTACAGCAAATCTTTTAAAACTTATACTGGCAACTGAGAATTCGTGTTTTTTTAAAAAAATAATTGAATTTTACAAATGGAATCACTGGTCTGCTTCTGAAAATGAGGCATTTAAAAAACATCGCAAAGTCCCAACGCTTGGATAGGATGGTTTACAATGGTTTTTCCACTTGTCAAGTCTGTAATACACAAAGCCTGTTTTGACTTGTCTGTGAGGTGAATTTTGTCTGTGTGCTGTTGTTTTGAATATTCATTGAGAAAGCTCAAGTTCTAGTAAAACCTAAAATTAGCATGAGAATATTGAGGCGGAGAGAGACCAGAGAGAGAGAATAGCAGGAGATGAAGACAGAAGAGCATGCCAATATGTCATTTATTTCTTTTTACTATGAATACATTTTGCAGGATTTATGTCAGAAAGGAAATCGTTGTCCGACCTGGCCGGGTCCTGCATTAGCGTAGATGTTTGCAGTTGGCGCCCTGCGGAATCGGGTACCAAGAACTCGGGCGCTGCAGCGGCGGGCAGGCTCCGCAGCAGAGCCCAGGCGGCAAACCTGGTTAGTCCCCAGAATTATGAGAAGGATAGACCCCTCAGAATTAGAAGGCTTTTGCTTAAAGGAAAAACATAACCTGCCATTCAGGTTCATTTGCAAGTGCACATGCTTGTATATTGTGATGTGCTGTGTTTCTCATTTTGTTGGTTCACTGAAGATGTATTAACCTCTCAGTTCTGGACTGGCAATGTGAGTCTGATCTAAAGATGCTAGCCAAATTGATTCAGCCGACCTCAAGGCATTTTAATCTGGAAATCGGAAAAAGTTTTCGAAGTGTTATTCAGATTGAAATCTCCATCACAGGGCTTTTCTTTCCTTGAGGGATTGGAAGAAAGCCCCGTTAGTCCTACATCCACACCCCATCCCCCTCAAGAATTTTTTTTAAATCAGGTTGTAGGGAGTAAGGCAAGCTATTATGCATTTCAAGAAAGTGCTAGTAGGCATGTTAGAAACCGACCTTGCTGCTGGGTATCCAGTGTTATCTGGGGGTGGGGTGGGCTGGGGAACTCTGCCCTTACCAGGAAGTTTGTGCTGAAGTGAAAAGCATATTGTACAAATAGTTACCCTTCCAGCATTCATCCATATATGCCCCGAGGCTGTGATAAGTTTGTGTTGTCATCATTTAGTATCAGCTGATTTAATGCCATATTATATGAGTCACTCCTGAAAATGAGCCTTAGTCTCCTTTAAGAAAATACTGCCCCGTGTTTCAGACAGAATTTTAATTTAGCTTTGGGCACAATTTCCATGAATTAATTAAAATGGAGGCATTTACATGAAATCCTTAGGTCCTGCAGTAAAGCATTTATCACTTTGCTAAGAAATTTAAAATGTAGTACTAAATGATTTGCTAGTATAAAAGAATTGTAGAATAATTTAACATAGTACACTGAGGTGCAATTAAAAAGTCACCAGAGGTCACTCTTACTTAAAGGAAACATGGCTTCAAAAATCCTCCCCTTATAAGAGAAGCAGAGTGCTGTGCTGCCTTTCTTGTCTCCTTAGTTGTGATTACAGGATATTGCAAGATCAGTTATTTTGATATTTCTTTATTTTCTGTTTGTATTTTATTCCCTGAAATCCACAGAGGTATCATGTTCTTCATACTGAGCATCTTTTTTAAGAGTCACATGCTCTGAGGTGCTCCATGTCTGAATATCCAGGCAGATAGCCTTTTCTGAATTGAATATATCTCTAAGCTCAGTTCGTCTGGGTCTCTGGCTGACTCTTCAAATGTCAATGCTAGTTTTCACTTTTCAGCCTCTGTTTTATTTAGATGTGTTTAGTACTCTGATTAAAAGTTCAGTAAGTTAAAAGTACCTATGTAAATTTGCATGGCTAAGAACATTTTAGATACTATAGAGTCCTTGATCACCGCAAAGATGGCTACTATAGTTGTTCAAGTGTCAAGTATATATTTAAATGTCTTTGCAGACTTAAAGATTCATAGAGGGTACACAAACTGTGTTTGATAATTGCTTGCTAATCTCATTTGACAGTATCCTTTGTAGCAGTAGAAGTAATGGTGAATGAATCTTATTATAGTCTAGATTAGCTAATTTGACCAATTGGATTTTTCCTTAACTCTCGAATATTTGGGAGGTGTTTGTTTGTATGTGTAGATGTATATACAAGCAAGGTATTTCAAACCCATATTTGAAATTTGTTACTACATAAATCAAGGTAGAGGGTTCTTTTAGTCCTGTCCCATCCTTTGAGAAATTCTAAAGAGGAGTTTGCCAGCAGGATGGGATTTAGGCTACCAACAAGAAATCACGAACACCAGCATTTGCTCAAGTCTTTTGATCGCTAACCTTTTATTCCTAAGAAGTGTTTTAAGAACTCAAGTAATCTTTTCAGACAAGACTTTAAGACTAACAAAAATGAAATATTCTTAAGCCCTGATAAAATAATGAGAACTGTATGTAAATTTTTAAAAAGGTAAAGATCTTCTCCCCAAAAGGATACAGTGACATTTTTCCTCTATTTACAACTGGTTCTCAGTAGTAAATTAGTCAGACGGGGCGGGGGGGGGGGGGTCAACCTGGGTGAGGTTCTGGCATAAGACATACTCTCATACAGGACTTGGTTGAAACATTTGACATCTCAGAAATTATCCATGTTTTGACATGAATCTTTATAATTAATGGGAAATTTTAAGTCAGGAGGAGTCTACACAGGGCGAGAGTAATGTTTCTAAATAGCCAAAAACATGGGCTTTTTTTTTTTTCTCTTATTCTCTGTCTTTTTGAAGGTAAAACAAGTTGAATGGACAGCATCCTCTAGGACCTGATATTTAAAAATTGTGCATCTCTACTTGGTCTGCCTTCTAGAACTCTTTGTATTTAGTCAAGATGAAAGTGTTATTCTAATGGAGTTATCCTCTTAAATGGAATGCAAGAGGAAAGTTAGAATATAGATTCCAAGTTAGAGCCCTGTTTTCCAGAAGTTGTTGTGCAGACAGTGGTTGGTTTGCTCACTTCCTACCATGAGCCACAAGTGGAAGAGGGCAGTAGCTCTCTGTTTTAGGATTATCCCTGTGAATCTACTATTTGTTTATGAACTTTCAGATCTTTTGGGGGGGGGGGAGGAAGAAGAGATATAATCTGAATAAGAAAATGTCAGTATTTTGATTGCATATTTAGTATTGTAAATCTGTCTCCTGGATCGCATGTCACTTTGAGGAGTAATGTTCACTCTTTCCCGATTAAGGAACAACACAATTGGAAGTTAATTTACAGCTGAATTATTTTCCCCATATAAGTAAAGTGCCAGCTATAGCTAGTAGCTGCTGTCCTCCCTAACTCTACTCCCCAGTGAAAAGAAAAAGGACTGAAGTCTCTGAAAAGGACTGAAGCCAGTGTTAGACATTTCAGCCGCTGTTGATGGTGATTATTTGACGTAAATGATGATATTTGTAGACCCAGGGGTTCAATTTAGTGAGTGTTACACACTCATCCGCACCTTGTTAAATCTCAGTACTTGTAATTTTCTCTAGAAGTCTTCTTTTGTTTCCTTCCCCTGTCAAAAGTGCCCTTCTTGTTGTGAGAAGAAAAGATGTATTTCTGGCCCACTACAGGTGGGGCACACAACTTGAATCACTGTTCTAGGAGTGGTAATCAGGATTTGTTTTTATCCAACAATGTCTCCTCCCTGTTATGTCCTGCATATGTATGAGAGGTCTCTGCCCTTGGTTGGGGGAGCAGATCAAGCCCATTTTGTTGGCCAGCATGGGAGACAAACATCATGTGCTCTTCATGTAATACCTAGTGCTTGATCTAGGCAAATATATTAGCACCTCAATTTGAAGATTTGTATCAGATTTGAATCCTTTCTTCACTGGAGCAATGGCTCCTTATGTGCTAAAGTGTTACTGTATCATCTTTAATGAAAGTTTATTAATATGATCCTCTAATAGATATTATCACACAATATTATTCTTTTAAAATAAAAATAACATACATCGTATAATAGTGAGACACTTGTATAAATTATCCTAACCCAATAACATGATTAACCTTAAGAATTTGGTATAAAAATACATGAATTGCAGAATGGAGGAACTGAACATAATGCTACAACTGCTAAGAAGTATAAAATCGTGAGAATTGATTTAAGTGAATGTCTAATAGTGTGTTTATCAAATGTCTCTTCTCAAGGGTATTGTTTGTCAGAACTCCTGTCATTTCAATGGGCACAGATTCTTTGTAATTATTTGCTAAGTGTCATCAACATATTCTATTGCTATGTGAGCACAATCTCAAGTAATGCCATGTGTGCTAAGACAATACAGTCCATAAAGAAGTTTTCACCTTGGGTAATATGGACTAAAATCCTGCTGCTGTTTTAATTGGTGCAGGCTTCTTTTTGTCTCAATAGTGTGCTTAGTGGTTTTCTAGAGTGAGTCGAATCCTCCAAGTTAATCAGGATTATCCCTGTGAATCTACTGTTTCTTTATGAAGTTTCAGATCTTTGGGGAGGAAGAAGAGATATAATCTGAATAAGAAAATGTCAGTATTTTGGTTGATATTTAGATTGAATTACTTATGTCTACCTATTTCTGAAAGGCATTAGACCATATGTAATATGTTCCTTGGTTTAGGGAGGGAGCCTATCAGAAGATGTGCCCCTGGAGCAGGTGAATGGGGAATCCATTCGTGATTCAGTGAAACATGTTGGGGAAAATGAGCATAGAATATGGAGAGAGGTATTTAGTAAGCACTGGAGCTTGGACTTGTTGGAAAGAGTCTTCAACAAACTGGTAAACGGACCGTTTTTTAAAAAAAATCATATTTGAATAAACTTCCCAGAAATACTGAGGTCAGAATATTTTTGAAAACTTCGGGAAAACAACAACATTTTTTTCTCCAAAAAAACTTACAAAGTCCATGTGACTATCAACACAGAGTGACAGGCAAGGCTAGAGCTGTGAGGGTCCTGAAGCTTATGCAACTGGGGGAGACTCTTTAAGCAAACAAACAAACAAAATGACCCTAAAGACACATTATCAGTGACCCTCCCACGCCTGAAAGCCTGTTCTGGGGAGAAGACTGGAGCTCAAGAATGTCTGCTCCTTTGAGTTGATTTGGAAAAACAACCCCAAATCATTCAAGAGTACTAAATAAAGGACATATTCACTGACAAAAATCTCAATTAACTGAGCAAATTTGAATTTGAATTTTTCCCTTTAAATCAAAATCAGAATTTGAATATAAAAGTATACTTATAAAAGTATAAAAGAGTTCAAACAATTTGGAATGAATAGATCCAGGGTTTACCTGCAATTCTAATTCTAATCCTGAAAAACAAATATGAAATTAACCTCTGGATCTTCTCCCCACTTAACTTTTCAGAGCCTTTAAAGGCTTGGCTTCAACATACAAAGTTCTTCAGAGTAACTTCCAAAGTGTCCCCACTCAATCTGCCTACCTGGGGCCCGTTGCGGTGCTGATTGCTATAGGCTCTGTTGCATCATATTGAATAACTTTTAAAAACGGAATTATTTATGTCTACCTATTTCTGAGAGGCAGGAAACCATATGTAATACGTTCCTTCAAAATATCATACATGTTTTTTCCAGTTTGAGTTCTATGGCATAAGGTTAAAATCTGTGTGCTAATTAAAGTTATACACAACTTGTAAATACTGTAAAAACTAACACAACATTGTAAATCAACTATACTCCAATGTAAAATAAAAAGTTAAAAAAAGAGAGGGTATGATAGAGTGACCTTTTGACATTATGCAGGAACATTGTTTAATAGGCCCACATGATTGTTTAATTACCTAGAAGAATGCACCCATGTCTGACTTGGTCATTTACTATTTGATTGGAGTTTAGAAGCTGAAATTGATGATTTTTTTTTTTTTTCAGGTACATATGGTAACTACAAAGGTTTTATTGCCCTGTAGGACATTGATCAGTTTTTTTGTAACCTAGCAATCTCATTCTAATGTTCTTCTATAAATGCCTGTAAATTCCTAGTTTCTCAAAATGCTCTTTTACTGGATTAGTCATTAATGAGTTTATGATTCTTTGGCATGCATTTGTTCTATATTTGTACGTGTTGTGTTTTTAACTTTTTGAAAACAATGCTTTGACATAGAGATTGCACATGTCTGGTAGGTGTACACATAACCTTGTGTGATAATACATGTGCTTAGTTTGAGTGTTGCTTTACAATAAATTTCCTTTCTGGTTCATTAGAAACTTTACTTTTCAATAATAATATAGGGAGTCTGGCTCACAATAAAAAATAAAAATATTCTCCTTAGTTTCCAGGTAATGGGTATTTTCAGTGTACTGATTTGAAATAGAATTGAAACATAAAGTACTTGAAATTTTGAGTAGTTTAAAGTTAGAAACTATATAATTTTTATTTAAATATATGCCCATTTAATGGACCAGTTTAAAAAAAAACCTCCCTCCAAGGCTGTTAATCACAAATGAAAAAATGATATATTTTATCTAGGCTATGGCTTTTATTAAGTTTTTACTCGGTAGTACATCAGGAAAAGATACTCATGGAGGATGTGCTAGTTATAGCTAACTCATGGAGAGAAACTTGAAAAAAGTTTGTTTTTTAAACTGGCAAATATGATACTTTCGGATGAGTCATTTTAGGGCTATGGTAAATGGTGTATCGGATATTTAAATGTATGTGTTCCTAAGTTGTATCACCTGTGGTTCCATCTCTGGCCTTAGTGGCTGTCACCTGTGGAGAAGGCATTTTTATGCCACGTGTTCACTGGACCACTGTGGGAGGAAGGGGCTGGTGAACCTTGTTTGGAATCAGTGGCAGTTTCGATAACCTCAGAAGCCACTTAACGCTGTGGCGTAGACCTAGGGTCCCCACATGCTCGTTTCAGTAGCATCTCATTACTTGGGGTGTTCGAGACCCAACAGAGGGTTTCTCTGGAGCTTAGGAGCAAGCAGTGACATTGCTGCTTGGATGATGCAGGAGCGACCTGCTGCCTTGAGACATAAGACCAGGTGCCACCTGCAGTTCTCAAGGTTGTAATTAGTTTTTATTTTAACATTTATAAATCCTCAGGCAGCCAAAGAGCTTGATAAAGTTAAGCTAAATACACTCTTCCTCGGAGTGGTGAATTGGTGGGAGAAGTGGCAGAATGAACCATGTGTGTGTACGTACGTTTGTGTGTCTTAAGGGAGGCTGGTTGGGTAGAGAGACCTGCCGAAGGAATTAAAAACCACTGTCAATAGTTGTAAGAGAGGCACAGATTAGATTAGGTGACAATCCAGTTACGTGGGATTGAGCTATTTCTTACTTGTTACCATGCAGAACGGATATTCTCCACTTTGGATTTCTGAGCATGTGAGTAATCAGGAAATACAAAGACATCTGCCCTGACCCAGTTGAACCCCAGTTGAAACTATTGCCTTCACGTGTCGGAGGTGTTTTGTGTTCTAGGATATTGCTATGCAGCCACCGTTAGAACCAGCAGCACTTAACCTGCCTCGGAGGCCTTCCCAGGTCCTGGTTCCTGTTAATACAGTTCTAAGGAATGGCTGGTAGGATTTTGATTTAAAGGCGAGTAGATATAATAAAGGGAATCTGATTAGCATGCGAAAATAATTCAGTAATTTGATTCAGGTCAAAGAAAGTAATTTTAATATAAACTTCTATTATGGAAGAAAATATTTTAAGAACTGTTAACTATTTTAATGTCTCAGATTTGGCTGATGTAAGAAAAAGAATACGTTTCTATAGACATCTGTTCAAATGTTTGGAGATTATCAAAATTAAGGATTTGTCATATAGCTTTACGTTTGCTGTGTCTTTGATGATTAGAAACTTGAGAATAAGGACATTGCTATACACTAAAAGTATAATAATACAACATAAAAAGAAAAATATAGCTGTGTAATATCATCAAGCTGGCTAGCTGCTGTGTGTCTGTGATTCTTAGGCTTCTCTGCAACGTTGTGTTAATTCATGGAAGTTTTCTTTTTTTAATTAATTAATTAATTAATTAATTTTTGGCTGAGTTGGGTCTTCATTGCGGCACTGAGGCTACGGGCTTTCTCTAGTTGCGACCAGCGTGGGTTACTCTTTGTTGTGGTGCGCGGACTTCTCATTGAGGTGCCTTCTCTTGTTTCGGAGCGTGGGCTCTAGGCGCAAGGGCTTCAGTAGTTGTGGTGCGTGGGCTTAGTTGCTCCGCGGCACGTGGGACCTTCCTGGACTAGGGATCGAACCCGTGTTCCCTGTATTGGCAGGCGGACTCTTAACCACTACTCCACCAGGGAAGTCTCGATTCACGGAAGTTCTGATAAGAAAACCTGTGAGCCTTGACATTTCAGAGCACATCCTTTTCTATGGTGTGAACCATGCCGTCATTGCGAGGGGTTAAAAAAATTGGGGGACTGAAAGAGGATATGTTGACTAGAGTTTAGTTAAGGTACGTATAAGAGAGTTTAAGGGAGCAAACGCCAAATTACTCTTTGCTTTCTTAAAGTGACAAGGAACATTTCTGAAAACTATTTTTTCTGGCATAGAACACAGTAGAATTGACAGATCTCAGAGTCAATTACCTATTAGAGGTAAGTCAAATGATCTATTTTGAACTATGGTACAAGGTTAACAAACATAATATTGATTTTCCAGTTTATAAGAATAAACTTTGGATCATAATTATTTACTATTCTTTTGTCATGATGAACTACTGATCTATTTTAAGAAACCTGAAAACCTGATCTTTGGGAGATTTGCATCGCTATGGACTGATTTCACTTGTTCTTCTTGTAAGTGATAGGATTCATTTGTTGGAAGATAGGCTGCATGCTTGCCTAGGGAAAGTTCCTTTTCCTCATGAATATTGCTGCAAGGTGAAGCAAGAGTGGGGAGATACATCCTGCAGGCTATTGCGCATTTGAGCATGAAAAGGACATATGTTGTATCTTAATCTCCATCCCAGTTCCCTAGGGATGAGACTGGCTTACCCACCCTCCCAAGGCCTCCTTCCCAACCCCCAGCATCAACATGCCCAGAGCCTTCACGAGCATCTTCTTCCATTTTCTTAGATGGAGGTGATGCCGAATGACTTCCTGGGTTGACTTGCGTGGATTTGGCCAGCCAAAGAGGTGTCCTTCCTCCTTCACTACTTCCTGTGGGATCCATCCCCCTGAGGTCTTCCACTGTTATTCCATTTCCCAGGTGTAAGAGGGACTGAAGTGGGAGGATGGCAGTGAGAATGAAAAAGTGACACTGCACACAAAGAACACTTTCAGGACTTAATGGTTGTTTGATTCTATGTGGAGTAATAAGAAATGGGAGTGTGAAGGACTGGGGTATTGGCAAGTGACTTAAACAAAACGGGGAATTGTTGGTTCACATCATTGCATTTCAGGCAAGGTTAGATCCAGATGAGGCTGTGCCATCAGGATCAGCCTCTCTTCATGTTTCCGCTCTGTCTTCCCAGTGTCAGCTTGATGCTCAGGCAGGAATCTGCTTGGTAGCTCCATGTCCAAGGTCGACCTTCCTAATCACAGTGATAGAATGCTTTCCTCTATTTGGACTTTGGTCCTTATTACCCTGAAGCACTAAGCATGTATTTATTTGTTTATTCCCTCAGCTCAAGCTCCAAGAAAGCAGAGACTTCCTCTTTCTTTTTTGTTGTTATTCCTACTTCCTAATCCCCAGAGCACAGGGATGGTCCTGGAAGACAGTGGGTTCTCAATACATATTTGTTGGATAAGTAAAAAGGTGAATGATTCTCTTTCCCCAAACATCCAGCAAGATCCCCAGATCTGACTTCCAGTGTTTTGTCTGTGTTGTGACTGCTCTTATCCAGCTACTGTGACAGGAAAGGTTGGCCCTCATGACCAGTGGTGGAGCCAGGAAGTGATTGCAACTTGATCCTTGACCAGGTGCTTTGACTGCATCACTTTGACAAGAAAGCAAAATGCACAATCCATTTAGGTAATTAGTTTAACATCTATTATGAAAAGCACTAGCTTTCAGGCTCTTACTGGCTTCATAGAACAGATGCTTGGTTACATGTCTCCCTCCTTAATCAGATTTTAAACTTCCTGAAAACAGAATCACGCTTCTTTGTTCCTGCAGTGCTTTGCTGATGGTACTCAGTAAGTACCAAATAAATGGAGAAATTAATATATTTTAAATATGCTACCTTGAAAGTATATAGAATATCTGCAGAATCCCCCCGTGTATTTTATAATCATTTTTTAGGTGGCCTAATAAAAATGAATTTTTATGTGACTATCCCTGAGCTCTCTACTAGCCAACTGATTTGTTCATGGAAGGATCCATTGGCTGATTTTGAGTGTTTTGTTTTCTTCCAGTAGGAAAATGCCTGACATAACTTCTGACCCAAGGCTTTGATAAAAAGCATGGTGCCTGTTCTAAAAGTTGCTGGGAAGCCCTGAGGGAGAGCTTGAAAAGGCCAGGTGTCAGGGGAACTACCAAAGACCAACAAGCAGCAAAGAGGAGGCCTTCTGGCAGGTATTATTAGGCAAGATGACTATTATCTAGGGAGATCTTGATCAAGTCTGATCTCAGCAAGGCTCCATATTCAGGAGGAGCCTGAAACAGAGGTGCCTGGGGGCAGTGTGTAATTGGCATTCTCCACAAGCCTGGTTCATAGTGTCTACCTGATACTTGAAGCAGCATCTAATCCAGGTGGGAAAGGCTCACTGCACATCAGGGCAGAGGGCCTGCAGGTGCACAGGTGGCCATTGCACTTCAGAGTAGGTGTCCAGTTGTCTCCTTGACACCCATGAGGCTAAATTCATTTGGGTCACAGCTGCCTCTGGGAGTGAGAACCATGGACTCTGTGTCCAGTAACCTGCAACATCAAGTGGAAGCTCCCATTGTGCTTGCAGACTTGACCCCCTGGTCTAGGGTGAGGAATTTCTGAGTCTGTTTATGGCTGGCCATTACTGTCAACAAAACCTGTTACTATCTTTGAGAAGTTTTATGACTAGCTAGCTCAAAGGCATGACAAAATGCACATGCTATCACTTAAAGACTACCTCTATTTTCAAACAAAGATTGTTCGTATTTTCAGAATTACATAGAAGGGCACAGTGGAGGTATATAAATGAAGATGATTCCAGCAGCACTCCTTCAAACAGCATAAAACTATAAAATTCAACAAGATGTACTAACATAATGAGTCACACTTTCAGATAGGCAGTGGAATGGAGTGGTTATGAAAGGAATGTTTGGATTAGGTTTCTGCTTCCACTGATGAATGCCAGCTGTGTGACCCTGGGTAATTTGCTTATCCTTTCTGTGTCTCAGCTTCCTTGTCTCCAAAAATATAAGTAATAATTATAACCCATCTCATAGACTTGTTATGAAGATTAAATTAATTAATATATATAAATAATGCCTGGAACATAGTAAGTCCTCAGTGAATTTTATCCATTACTATTGCTCCTGTTGATCTCAAGTGTAAAATCAGAAATGTGACTTTGGTCCATGATTTTGGGTAGAATAATCAGATAAGCAATTTTAGGGAAAGGCATTTATACTGGGTATTTCCATTATTCAAAGTATTATCACTAATACTGCAAGATTAAGACAATATTACAAAAGAAGACTATTTAAAAATAAGTTTATGTCATAGAATTAGAAACTCTAACAGTACATTGATATGTTTCAGCTTTCTGTAATATTATATCTCTCTAAGCAATAAAGCTTTTCAGATTAAGCTATTTGGATTAAATTGTCACTAGCAACTTTGACTTCTTTCGGTTTTATATATTTTTCCGTTAGCTGAAAAGGACTCCCCAGATTAAGACAATATGCTGCTGAAACATATACTGCTTGTTATCTGGCTGTTTTTTATGAAGTCTTCTAAGACATATAGTATCTGACCATCAATATGGGTTGTTTGACATTTATGATAGTGAAATGAGTGTTAGTGTCCAAGTCAAACATATTTTGTATGCTGTGGAATGTCATCTCACTTAGAATGGGTATGAAAACTTTGGTGTGGATCCTTGGAAAGAGAGCATTACTGTTTGATTGTGAAAGGTTAGGTTTAGCCCCATCTCTTGAATTTTCTCATGTCCCCTTTTCTTCAGTCATCCCATCACTGACTTATTCAAACCCTCTAAATCTCTGGCATTTACTATTGTTGTCTTCATGATTTTCCTGTCTCTACCTCACCTCCTTCTGATCCATTTGCTATCCTGCTGCCAGAATAATCTTTCTAAAGACCACTTACCTGATGATCTTGCTTTTCTGGGTAAAGATTTTCGAATCTTCCCTCACATCACACACACACACACACACACACACACACATTTATTCCTTGAAAGGTCCCTTCCCTTCACTTCCTGTTCCTAGTCCCTCCTTTAACTGACCCTAAACTACAACCACCACCTAGCTACACTGGCATTCTTCCATCAGGACTTTCATTTACCCCTCCCTCTACTTCTGGCACTTTCTCTCCATGTCTTGTCTTCCTGTTGAATATAGTCATCTAGGCTCTTACAGATCCATTTCCAGGAAACATATGCTCACAATAAAAATAAAAACATAAAATGCAAGAGGAAGAATCATCAGAAATAATAAACTACAGAATTAGACCAAAATAAATGTATATATTGAAATAGATTTAGGATATAAAATTTGTTTTATATGTATAAAGAAATAAAAGAGTAGAAGAATGGAAAGAATAAGAGACTATCAAAATGATCAAGTAGAATTGAAAAAGAGTAGTATTGAGAAATGAAAAATGTAATCACTGAAATAAAGAATTTAGTGAATGCTGAAACAGCAGATTAGACACAGGTGAAGAGAGACTCAACAAATTAGAAGACACGTTTGAAATAAATAACCAGCATGCACTACAGAGAGATGAAGAGATGGAAAATATGAAAGCCAGGTTAGGGGACAGGGTAAAGCGATTGATTTTTATATCTGATCTGAGTTCTAGAAGGAAGAGCATGTGGGAAAAAGAAATACTTAAGAGATAATCTATGGGAATTGCCCAAAATTGAAGAGAGTCACCAATGTTTAGATTCAGGAAACCTCTCAAATCCCTAGTGATACAAAGGAAAATAAATTCCCACCCAAAACAACACTTTATATTGGAACTGTAGAACACCAGAATCAAGAGATGTTAAAAGCAGATAAAAGGTAAGAATAACAAATAAACAAACAAAATCAGAGACAAGAACTGTTAAAGTTCTGAGAGGGAATAATTACCAACCAAGAACTGTAGACTCATTGACTTTCTCTTTCTTTCTCTTTCAAGAATGAAGGTAAGATAAAGCCATTCACAGAAATATAAAATCAAAGAGCATTTAAGGCCAATTAACCTTCACTAAAGAAGTGTTAATGGATATACTTAGCAAGAAAGAAAATTATTACAGAAGGCAGTTATGAGTACTTATAATCTAGTAGCTAGAAACAAATGGCAGGTCCTCAGGTATAATCACATATTTGAACAGTAATAAAGCTGTTTGTACAACAACATCTTTATGAAGTTGATGGAATTCAAAGAAGAAGACAAGATAAATCTAAGAGAACAATTGAAAATATAGTTGGAAAAGGCTTACCAGACTTAAAGCATTCTAAGGTCCCTGCATTATTTTGTTTAATTTTAGGCTTTGTTAAATTGTTAAGCAGAATGCAGTGTAAAATTTTAAGGATGACCACTTAAAGAAGAGTAATAAGACATACACATTTCAAACCAGTAGGAAAAATGGAATGGGATGGGGGTAGATTTCAGTCTGTTCAACAGAAAGCAAGAAGAGAGGGGAGGAGAAAATAACTGAGAAAAATAGACAAATAAGCATAAAATAGAATAAAATGAAGTGATAAGGATATAGAGATTTGAATAAATTATTTCTAACTTTGATTTTAAGGATATATATATAACAGTTAGAAAATATTATGCAGGCTTTTCAATTACATGTGGAATATTTACATTTTTACTTAACCATAAAACCAGTTTCAATAAATTTAAAAGAATTAGTAACATAAAAATAAAATTTCTTAAAACTGAAAAGCAATAATGTATCTCACTTATAAAAGCTCATATTGTGCTGCGTTAGATGAATGGAAAACAATAATTAAAAAAAAAATACCTAGAAACATGGTCACATTTTAAACCACCAAAAATAATGATATAAACTTATTTGCTATAATGGAATGAGAGCTAGTTTAACTTCAGCAGAGCTGTAATACAAGAAGCAAAAAGAAATATAGAAACAAGTATAAGTTCTGAAGGAAAATAACTTTTTTACTAGAAACTATTATTTAAACCATCGTAAAACATGAGTGGAGAGGATGAAGAGGGAGACTAAAATCTTGCTAATGTTCTTTGAGACATAAGTAGAATTTAACCATGGACATTGTTTAAAAATTGAGATAAAGTGTTGCGTTATAAATAGAAGGATGATCAGTAGAAAATAAATTAAATGTGATATTTTGTGTGCTTTTCAAAATCATGAAACTGATTTTCCTCCTCAGAAAAAGTCCTGTTTTCTGTTTCATGTTTTAATATGATTGCATGTTTTTTCATTCATTGTTCTTTCATCTGATAGTGAGAATATTCTTGGTTAAACAGTGAAAGTTTGTTTGTACTTTAGAATAGGTGTATGAAGCTGTTTAAGCATGTGGATTTTTTTACCCAATCTATTTTTTTTATAGACTACTGTTGGCTTGAGGAAGCAGACCTGTGAAAACTGTTAAGGATGATGAGTAGCACCACTGGGTGGATTTGGGTGACACAATATAATTCATGTCCTTAGCATCTTACTATTATTATACATAGAAACTTTCACCAATTATTGTTGCTGAGAAATAACTGAAACATTCTCCTGTAAGTGATTAAAATATTTGTCGATTTCTCAGATTTTTAAATAGAATGAAATTGGATCTTATCATGAATTTTCTATAAAAATCTGGAGTTCCTTTTAGGTTAACAGATTTGTATCTTTTATAAACTAATTTTAAGTTCTATAATCTTATATAATGCTTATATGTAGTCTTATGTATAATATACATATAGTCAGGTTTACGAAAGAGAAGGCCATTTCCATACCTGGTATAATTCAACAAATTCTGTGAATTTTTAATTTCCACTTGCTGCGGAATTAAAATGTTTCACCTTCTATTTTGACATGAGTGCTGTATACCAGCACAGTTTGGAAGTTTTGTACAGAAAGGGAAAAAAACACCCTCTTCAGAAAAAGTTTTAAAGAAATGTTTAGTTGTACCTTGTGAAAATAATACCAAATAGCTATTTTATCTTTTTTTTTTTTGCAAATATGGACATTTTTTTAATCATCTTTTTTGGACTATAATTGCTTTACAATGGTGTGTTAGCTTCTGCTTTATAACAAAGTGAATCAGCTATACGTATACATATATCCCCATATCCCCCATATCTCTTCCCTCTTGCGTCTCCCTCCCTCCCACCCTCTCTATCCTACTCCTCTAGGTGGTCACAAAGCACTGAGCTGATCTCCCTGTGCTATGCGGCTGCTTCCCACCAGCTATCGGTTTTACATTTGGTAGTGTATATATGTCCACGCCACTCTCTCACATTGTCCCAGCTTACCCTTCCCCCTCCTCGTATCCTCAAGTCCATTCTCTAGTAGGTCTGCGTCTTTTTTCCCGTCTTGCCCCTAGGTTCTTCATGACCATTCTTTTTTTTTTTTTTTTTTTTTTTTAGGTTCCATATAAATGTGTTAGCATACGGTATTTGTTTTTCTTTTTCTGACTTACTTCACTCTGTATGACAGACTCTAGGTCCATCCACCTCACTACAAATACCTCAATTTCGTTTCTTTTTTAGGCTGAATAATATTCCATTGTATATATGTGCCACATCTTCTTTATCCATTCATCTGTCGATGGACACTTAGGTTGCTTCCATGTCCTGGCTATTGTAAATAGAGCTGCAATGAACATTGTGGTACATGACTCTTTTTAAATTATGGTTTTCTCAGGGTATATGTCCAGTAGTGGGATTGCTGGGTCATATGGTAGATCTGTTTTTAATTTTTTAAGGACCCTCCATACTGTTCTCCATAGTGGCTGTATCAATTTACATTGCAAGAGTGTTCCCTTTTCTCCACACCCTCTCCAGCATTTATTGTTTGTAGATTTTTTTATGATGGCCATTCTGACTGGTGTGAGATGATATCTCATTGTAGTTTTGATTTGCATTTCTCTAATGATTGATGTTGAGCATTCTTTCATGTGTTTGTTGGCCATCTGTATATCTTCTTTGGAGAAATGTCTGTTTAGGTCTTCTGCCGATTTTTGGATTGGGTTGTTTGTTTTTTTGATATTGAGCTGCATGAGCTGCTTGTAAATTGTGGAGATTAATCCTTTGTCAGTTGCTTCATTTGCAAATACTTTCTCCCATTCTGAGGGTTGTCTTTTCGTCTTGCTTATGGTTTCCTTTGCTGTGCAAAAGCTTTTATGTTTCATTAGGTCCCACTTGTTTATTTTTGTTTTATTTCCATTTCTCTAGGAGGTGGGTCAAAAAGGATCTTGCTGTGATTTATGTCATAGGGTGTTCTGCCTATGTTTTCCTCTAAGAGTTTGATAGTGTCTGGCCTTACATTTAGGTCTTTAATCCATTTTGAGTTTATTTTTGTGTATGGTGTTAGGGAGTGTTCTAATTTCATTCTTTTCCACGTAGTTGTCCAGTTTTCCCGGCACCACTTATTGAAGAGGCTGTCTTTTCTCCATTGTCTATTCTTGCCAGCTTTATCAAAAATAAGGTGACCGTATGTGCTTGGGTTTATCTCTAGGCTTTCTATCCTGTTCCATTGATCTATATTTCTGTTTTTGTGCCAGTACCATACTGTCTTGATTACTGTAGCTTTGTAGTATAGTCTGAAGTCAGGGAGCCTGATTCCTCCACCTCCGTTTTTCTTTCTCAAGATTGCTTTGGCTATTTGGGGTCTTTTGTGTTTCCATACAAATTGTGAAATTTTTTGTTCTACATCTGTGAAAAATGCCAGTGGTAGTTTGATAGGGATTGCATTGAATCTGTAGACTGCTTTGGGTAGTATAGTCGTTTTCACAATGTTGATTCTTCCAATCCAAGAACATAGTATATCTCTCCATCTATTTGTCTCATCTTTAATTTCTTTCAACAGTGTCTTATAGTTTTCTGCATATAGGTCTTTTGTCTCCCTAGGTAGGTTTATTGCTAGGTATTTTATTCTTTTTGTTGCAATGGTAAATGGGAGTGTTTCCTTAATTTCTCTTTCAGATTTTTCCTCATTAGTGTATAGGAATGCCAGAGCTGTCTGTGCATTAATTTTGTATTGTGCTACTTTACCAAATTCATTGAATAGCTCTAGTAGTTTTCTGGGAGCATCTTTAGGATTCTCTATGTATAGTATCATGTTACCTGCAAACAGGGACAGCTTTACTTATTCCTTTCCGATTCGGATTCGTTTTATTTCTTTTTCTTCTCTGATTGCTGTGGCTATAACTTCCAAAGCTATGTTGAATAATAGTGGTGAGAGTGGGCACCCTTGTCTTGTTCCTGATCTTAGAGGGAATGGTTTCAGTTTTTCATCATTGAGAAAGATGTTGGCTGTGGGTTTGTCATATATGACCTTTATTATGTTGCGGTAGGTTCCCTCTATGCCTACTTTCTGGAGGGTTTTTATCATAAATGGGTGTTGAATTTTGTTGAAAGCTTTTTCTGCATCTATTGAGATGATTATATGGTTTTTATCCTTCAATTTGTTAGTATGGTGTATCTCATTCTTTGATTTGCGTATATTGAAGAAGCCTTTCATTCCTGGGATTAACCCCACTTGATCGTGGTTTATGATCCTTTTAATGTGCTGTTGGATTCTGTTTGCTAGTATTTTGTTGAGGATTTTTGCATCTATGTTCATCAGTGATATTGGCCTGTAGTTTTCTTTCTTTGTGACATCTTTGTCTGGTTTTGGTATCAGGATGATGGTGGCCTCGTAGAATGAGTTTGGGAGTGTTCCTCCCTCTGCTATATTTTGGAAGAGTTTTAGAAGGATAGGTGTTAGCTCTTCTCTAAATGTTTGATGGAATTCCCCTGTGAAGCCATCTGGTCCTGGGCTTTTGTTTGTTGGAAGATTTTTAATCACAGTGTCAATTTCAATGCTTGTGTTTGGTTTGTTTATATTTTCTATTTCTTCCTGGTTCAGCCTTGGAAGGTTGTGCTTTAATAAGAGTTTGTCCATTTCTTCCAGGTTGTCCATTTTATTGGCCTAGAGTTGCTTGCAGTAATCTCTCATGATCCTTTGTATTTCTGCATTGTCAGTTGTTACTTCTCCTTTTTCATTTCTAATTCTGTTGGTTTGAGTCTTCTCCCTTTTTTTCTTGATGAGTCTGGCTAATGGTTTATCAATTTTGTTTATCTTCTCAAAGAGCCAGCTTTTAGTTTTATTGATCTTTGCTATTGTTTCCTTCATTTCTTTTTCATTTATTTCTGATCTGATCTTTATGATTTCTTTCCTTCTGCTAACTTTGGGGTTTTTTTTGTTTTTCTTTCTGTAATTGCTTTAGGTGTAAGGTTAGGTTTTTTATTTGAGGTGTTTCTTGTTTCTTGAGGTAGCATTGTATTGCTCTAAACTTCCCTCTAGGACTGCTTTTGCTGCATCCCATAGGTTTTTGGTGATCGTGTTTTCATTGTCATTTGTTTCTAGGTATTTTTTGATTTCTTCCTTGATTTCTTCAGTGATCTCTTGGTTATTAAGTAGTGTATTGTTTAGCTTCCATGTGTTTGTATTTCTTACCGATTTTTTCCTGTAATTGATATCTAGTCTCATAGCGTTGTGGTCGGAAAAGATACTTGATATGATTTCAATTTTCTCTAAATTTACCGAGGCTTGATTTGTGACCCAAGATATGATCTATCCTGGAGAATGTTCCATGAGCACTTGAGAAGAAAGTGTATTCTGTTGTTTTTGGATGGAATGTCCTATAAATATCAATTAAGTCCATCTTCTTTAGTGTATCATTTAAAGCTTGTGTTTCCTTATTTATTTTCATTTTGGATGGTCTGTCCGTTGGTGAAAGAGGGGTGTTAAAGTCCCCTACTATGATTGTGTTACTGTTGATTTCCCCTTTTATGGCTGTTAGCATTTGCCTTATGTATTGAGGTGCTCCTATGTTGGGTGCATAAATATTTACAATTTTTATATCTTCTTCTTGGATTGATCCCTTGATCATTATGTAGTGTCCTTCTTTGTCTCTTGTAATAGTCTTTGTTTTCACGTCCAAATAGTTATTTTATCTTTATATATGTATCTAATGAGGTACCTGAGAATGCACTGCTTTATTCAATAGTAATCTAATTTTTTATTTACTTGTTAAATATGTGCGTGCACGCATGCGTGTGCATGTGCACACACACACACACACTTCGTAAAATGATTGGGTTTTCTACTCTTGTAACAGCAGTGGCCTGTAATTTTGAATAAACATGAACAATTAAGCATAATGATTGTTTTATGGAAACTTTTTGGTCAGAGACCCAAGTTTTCAGTGAACTGTTGCTATTAATAATTAAATAATTTTTAGGTAAACATTACATTAAACAGCAATGCTATATTATAATAGTGTACCTCAGTAGATTAAACCTGAAAATATTTACCAGGAATTAATTATTTTAAAACTTTAGGTGTCATTTGGATCCAAATTCCAAACTATAAAATTTTCCTTTTTCCCCTATATATTTTGTGTATATTCTTGGAACTCTACAAAGAAGTTACTGTCTTGTTTTTTTCCCCTCTGGCAAAATGAGAAAAGCGGTATTTTATGGAGGGATCATTAACAGGTACTTGTGCTTTGAATGGATTGATTGTACTTGCTGCCTTTAGCTATGAACATCTTTTTGACAACTGTCCCCTGTTGAATATCTTGGAGAAAAGAAGGAAGAGAGGAAAGGAGGAAGACAAGGAAGAAGGAGAGGGTGGGAGGAGGAGAGATGGATGGACAAAAGGAAAGTATTTCCAAATTGCAAGACAGCGTATGAATCGAGTTTTATCCTAGTTAAACAAGCTTTTTGAAACGCCCAGTTGATTATTTAAAGCACCAAATACACATTTCTTTGCAATGATGTGTATTCTCTTTTCTCATTCTACCACAAAGCAGTGAATCTTTAGCTTTGGAATATGTTGGTTATTTTATTTTAAAATTTTTCCAATGAAAATGCCCAAATTACCAAACATAGTGTAAAAATTTCTTGTGTAACTTAAATCTTGTCCTAAAATTTTAACAATTGTTATAGTATTTATGGATCAAATATTACAGTATAGGTGTTATTTTTTTGTTAAATTTTGTAAGTTTTTAAAGTTACATGGACTTTTAGAAGAAGCACTCCTGTAAATATAAAGGAACATCTAACCCTTTCATGTTCATCACAGGTTTTTAAAAAATTTGTGCAGCAGTTTTTAACTCTTCTACAATCACATAATACAGAAAGAAATACATAATTTTGCCTCCAATTTTTAGTGGAGAAAATTGAAGGATAAAAAAATCTCTAAAGTTTCAAAATAAATTATTCACTCAAAAAATATTTATTAGGGGCTTCCCTGGTGGCGCAGTGGTTGAGAATCTGCCTGCCAATGCAGGGGACACGGGTTCGAGCCCTGGTCTGGGAGGATCCCACATGCCGCGGAGCAACAAAGCCTGTGAGCCACAACTAATGAGCCTGCGCGTCTGGAGCCTGTGCTCCGCAACAAGAGAGGCCACGATAGTGAGAGGCCTGTGCACCGCGATGAAGAGTGGCCCCCGCTTGCCGCAACTAGAGAAAGCCCTCGCATGGAAACGAAGACCCAACACAGCCAAAAATGAATTAAAAAAAAAAAATTTATTAGGTCCTTGCTCCATGAAGCAACTTATATAGCAGCAACATTTGTAGAAGAAAATTATGTGATTTTGGCAATTACAGTAATTTGGTAATTCACGTGAACAATGTATGAACAGAAAAATATAAAATTGCACACTTTTTTATTGAGTAAATTTGACTTGTAACATTGCATATGTTTCAGGTATACAGTATGTTACTTTGATACATTTATATATTGTTAATGTGATTGCTGAAGTAATATCACATTACATAATTATAATACACATGATCACGTTATGTAATTATAGTACAGTATTACTGTCTATTTATTATACTGTTCATTAGATCTTCATGGTTCATTTACCAATTCTTCCAAGTTTGTACCCTTAAAGACCATCCCTCTTGTCCCTGTCCCTGGTAACCACCGTTTTATTCTGTTTTTCACAGGTTTAACTTTTAGATTTCACATGTAAGTGACATCATACAGTACTTGTCTTTCTCTATCTGACTTACTCTCTTAGCATAATGTTGTAGCAAATGGGAGGATCTCTTCCTTTCTCATGGCTGAATAACATTCCACGGTGTATGTATACCACATATTTTTTTACCCATTCATCCACTGATGGTCTTTTGGGTTGTTTCCGTATCTTGGCTATTGTGAGTAATGCTGTGATAAACATGGGAGTGCGTATATCTTGTCAAAATCCTATTTTCATTTTCTTTGGTTGTATACCCAGAAGTGGAATACCTGGAGTATATGATAGATCTACTTTTAATTTTTTGAGGAGCTTCCATCTAGCTTTCTATAGTTGTTAGACTAATTTACATTCCCACATCCTCACCAGCATCTGTTGGTCCTTGTCTTCTTGATGATAGCCATTCTCACAGGTGTGAGGTAATGTTTCACTGTGATTTTGATTTGCAGTCCCCTTATGATTAGTGATGTTGAGCATCTTTTCATGTGTCTCTTGGCCATTTTGATGTCCTTTTCGGAGAAATGACTATTTACTTCTTCTTCCCATCTTTTAACCAGATTGTTTGTTTTTTGTTATTGAGTTGACTGAGTTCCTTATATATTTTGGATATTAATCACTTATTCGATAAATGGTTTGCAAAATTTTTCTCCCATTCTGTAGGGTGTCTTTTCATTTTGTTAATTAATTTATTCTTTTGATGTGCAGAAGCTCTTGAGTTTGATGTAGTCCCATGTTTTGATTATTTTCTTTTATTGTTTGTTATTTTGGCATCATGCCCACCAAATTATTGCCAAGACCAATATCAATAAACTTCTCCCCTAACATTTTCTTTTAGGATTCTTATGGCATCAGGTCTTATGTTTAAGTCTTTGACCCATTTTGAGTTAATTATTGTGAGTGGTGTGAGATAGGGGTCTACTTTCAGTGTTCTGCATATGTTTCTCCAATTTTTCCAGCACCATTTGTTGCAGAGGCTATCCTTTCTCCACCGGCTATTCTTGCCTTCCTTGTTGAATACTAGTTGACCGTATATGCCAGGGTTTAATTCTGGGCTCTCTATTCTGTTCCGTTGGTCAATTTGTCTTTTTTCCCCCCAAGTACAATACTGTTTTTCTACTATGGTTTTGTGGTATAGCTTGAAATCCAGAAGTGTGGTATCTCTGGCTTTGCTTTTTTCTCTCAAGATTGCTTTGGCTGTTTGAGATCTTTTGTGGTTCCACACACAGTTTAGGATTGTTTCTTCTATTTCTGTGAAGAATGCCTTTGGTATTTTGGTGAGGACTATGTTCAATTTGTTGATGGCTTTAGAACTATTGATATTTTAACAATATTAAGTCTTTGGATCCATGAACATTTGTTTGTGTCTTCAATTTCTTTGATTTTGTTTGTGTCTTTCCATTTGTTGGTGTCCTTGATTTCTTTCAGCAGTTTTGCAGTTCTAATTGTACAGATCTTCCACTTCCTTGGTTAAATTTATTCCTAAGTATTTTATTGTTTTTGATGCTATTGTGAAAGGGATGGTTTTCTTTATTTCTTTCTCAGATGCTTTATCATTAGTGTAGAGGAATGAAATTGAGTTCTGTACGTTGACTTTGTATCCTGCCAATTTACTGAAATTGTTGATTAATTTCAATAGTTTTTTGGCTGATTCTTTGGGATTTTCTATATATTCAATCATATCATCAGCAAATAATGACAGTTTTACTTTTTCATTTCTGATTTGGATATATTTTATATATTTATATATATATATTTATATATATATTTATATATTTATATTTATATATATTTTATTTCTTTGTCTTGCATAATTGCTCTAGCTAGGACTTCCAGTACTATATTGAATAAGAATAGTGAGACTGGGCATCCTTGCCTTGTTCCTGGTCTCAGAGGAAACACTTTCCATTTCTCTCCATCAGATATAATGTTACCCTTGTGTTTGTTATACATGGCCTTTATGTTGAAGTATGTTCCTTCTATACCCAGTCTGTTAAGGGTTTTTATTATGAAAGGATGTTGTTTTATGTCAAATGCTTTTTCTTTCTCTATTGAAAAGATCATGTGATTTTTATTTTTTCTTTTATTGATGTGATGTGTTGGATTTATTGATTTGCATATGTTGACCCATCCTTTCATCCTAGGAATAAATTCCGCTTGGTCATCGTATATAATTCTATTAATGTGTTCTTGAATTTGGTTTGCTAATATTTTGTTGAGAATTTTTGCACCTATGTTCATCAGGGATATTGGTCTATAGTTTGCTTTTCTTGTGGTATCCTTATCTGGCTTTGGTATCAAGGTAATGCTGGCCTCATAGAACAAGTTTGGAAGTGTTTTCTCCCCCTCAATATTTTGAAAGAGTTTGAGGAGGATTGGTATTACTTCTTTAAATGTTTGATAGAATTATCCAGGGGAGTTTTCTGGTCCTGGAGTTTTCTGTGTTGGGAATTTTTAAATTACTGATACAGTGTCTTTACTCATTATTGGTCTGTTCCTACTTTCTATTTCTTCCTGATTCAGTCATGGTAGGTTGTGTGTTTCTAGAAATGTATCCATTTCTTTTAGGTTGTATAATCCATTGGCATATAACTGTTCATAGTAGTCTCTTATGATTCTATGTATTTCTGTAGTATCAGTTGTAATGTCTTCTCTTTTCATTTCTAATTTTATTTATTTGACTCTTCTTTTTTTTCCTGAGTCTAACTAAAGGTTTGTCAATGTTGTTTATCTTTTTGAAGAAACATTTTGTAGTTTCCTTGATCCTTTCTGTTGTTTTTCTGGTTTCTAGTTCATTTATTTGCATTCTGATACTTACTATTTCCTTAGTTCTGCTAACTTTGGGCTTAATTTTTTCTTCTTTTTCTAGTTCCTTGAGGTATAAAGTTAGGTTGTTTACTTGAGATATTTCTAACAGCTTAATGTATTTATTGCTATAAACTTTCCACTCAGATCTGCTTTTGCTGCATGCCATGATATTTGATATGTTGTGTTTTCATTTTCATTTGTTTTGAGATATTTTTTATTTCCTTTTTGACTTCTTCTTTGACACAATGGTTGTTTAGACGTGGGTTTACTTTCCACATGTTTGTAGATCTTCTCATCTTCCTCTTGTTGTGGACTTCTAGTTTCATACCAATTGTGGTCACAGAAGATAGCTGATATGATTTCAGTCTTCTTAAGTTTGCTAAGATTAGTTTTGTGACCTATCATATGATCCAGCCTGAATGTTCTATGTGCACTTGAGGAGAATGTGTGTTCTGCTACTGTTGGATGGAATATTCTATATGTGTCTATTAAATCCATTTGTTCTAAGGTGTGGTTCAAGTCCAACGTTTCTTTGTTGATTTTCTGTCAAGACAATCTATCCATTGCTGATAGTGGGGTATTGAAATCCTGCAATTACTGCATTGTTGTCTATTTGTTCCTTAATATCCATTATTACATACTTGTATATTTCAGTGATCAGGTTTTGGGAACGTACATATTTATTATTGTTATATCTTCTTGATGTAGTGACCCCTTTACTGACCTTCTTTGTCTCTTCTTACCTTTTTTGGCTTGAAGTGTGTTTTGTCTGATACAAGGATGGCTATACCCACCTTCTTTTCATTTCTATTTGCTTGGAATATCATCTTCCATCCTTTCACTTTGAGCCTATGTGCCTTTAGAGCTGAAATGAGTCTTCTGTAGAGAGCATAGAGTTGGACCTTGTTTTTTCAGCCAACCACCCACTATGTGCCTTTTGATCGGTGAGTTCAATCTGCTTACATTTAGGGGTGATTATTGCTATGTAAGAATTTACTATTGCCATTTTATCTTTTGCCTTCTGCTTATTTTGTCTCTCTGTTGTTCCTTTTTTCTTCTCTTTCTGTCTGCCCTTACAAGTTGGTGGTTTTCCATGGTGATTTGCTCACTCTCCCCTTTTTTATGTTTATGTTTCTGCTCTAGATTTTTGCTTGTGGTTACCATGAAGTTTACATAAAACATCCTACAGGTAAAATAGCCCCTTTCCTGCTGATGCCGGTTTATCTTCATTCACCTATAAAGGTTTCATCTGCTTACTCTTCCCCTTTTATATTTTTAATGTTAGAAATGATCTCTATGCTGTGATTTCATTACCAAGTTGTAGTATCTATAGCTATTTTTAATGCTCTTTTCCTTTAACCATTATATTATAGTTAAGAATTTAATATACTGTTCTAGAAAAGATTTACAGTATTCTAATTATGAGTATTTATCATCTTAATCAGAGTTTTGTGTACTTTTGTCTTTTTGTTTCAGCTTGAAGAGCTCCTTTCAACATTTCTCATAAGGCAGGTCTAGTGGTGGTAAACTCCCTCAGCTTTAGTTTGTCTGGGAAAGGCTTTAATTCTCCTTTATATCTGAAGGATAACTGCCACATATTCTTAGATGGAAATTTTTTTTTTTTTTTTTTTTTAATTTTTGGCTGTGTTGGGTCTTCGTTTCTGTGCGAGGGCTTCCTCTAGTTGTGGCGAGCGGGGGCCACTCTTCATCGCGGTGCGCGGGCCTTTCACTGTCGCGGCCTCTCTTCTTGCGGAGCACAGGCTCCACACGCGCAGGCTCAGTAGTTGTGGCTCACGGGCCCAGTTGCTCCTCGGCATGTGGGATCTTCCCAGACCAGGGCTTGAACCCGTGACCCCTGCATTGGCAGGCGGATTTTCAACCACTGCACCACCAGGGAAGCAAGGAAATTTTTATCTTTCAATATTTTGAATATGTCATTCCACTATCTATCTCCTGACCTTCAAAGTTTCTGCTGAGAAATCTACTGTAGCCTAATGGGGGTACCTCTGTAGGTTGCTGTCTTTTTTTTTTCCCCCTGCCTGCATTTAAAATTGCTTCTTTATAATTGAATTTTGACAGCTTCATTAAAATGTGTCTTGGAGGTCTTTCTGTGATGAGATAACAAGATATTCTGTTAGCTTCGTGGATCTGTATATTCATCCCTTCCCCAGATTTGGGAATTTCTCAGCTCTTATTTCTTTAAATAAACTCTGTCCCCTTCCCACTCTCTTCTCCTTCTGGGATGCCCATTATTCTTACGTTTCCCTTTCCAATAGAATCAGCTATTTCTCATAGGCTTCACTTTTTAAAAATCTTAGCTCTCTCTTTTCTTCCACCTGAATTATTTCTATATTTCTATCCTTGAGCTTGCTAATTCCTCTTCCACCTGATTTGCTCTATTTCCAGTGCATTGTAATGCATTCTTTATCTCATTTGAGTTCTTCAGCTCCAGAAATCTGTCAGATTCTTTTTTAGAATTTTAATCTCTTTGGTAAAGTATTCCTTCTGCTTGTTATTTTCATTCCTAATATCATTGCATTGCCTTTATGAGTTTTCCATTGAATTTCTTCGTAACAGCTATTTAAAACTCTTTATCAGTTAGAGCACAATATTCCATACCTTTGGGTTTGGCTACTGGAAAATTGTCTTTCTTTTTTTTGTGATACCGTATTACCATGATTCCCTAAATAAAAAATGGAACACCATTTTTATTTAGTTAAGACTTTGTTTACTTTGATCCTAAGAATGCAACAGGTCGGTAGTTAGGAGCTTTCCTTTCCAGAAGGTGGCGCTATGGCACAAGTTTTTGGTTTCTCTTACCAGCGTTAACTAGCGGCTTCTAAGATTGGGAACCCACACAGTTAAAACAAAACAAAACAAAAACAACAACAAAAACAATGCGTGGTGGCAGAATGTGGGCGCAGGGGGGAGGTGTGTGTACTTAGCACTTGGGGCTTTGTGGGTGTCCATGGCCTGGTAGAGGTATCCTCAAGTTGGGATGGGGGCGGTGTCCCAGGGGTCCTAGGGTGGTCGGTCCCCTTGCCTCCAGGGGCAGACAGCAGGAGACATTTTACTTCAGTTCTCTTTGTCTGTCTACTTACCTTTCCTTTCCCTCTGCCCATTCACTGCAGTCTCTCCTCAGAGAGAGCAACTGGTCCCGCCAGCTGTAACACACGTGGCTGGGCAGACTTCCAGTCACTGCCTTCATCCTCCAGCTCCTCTGCCAGAAAGGTGGTGCTGGCTCGCTGCCAGAACAGCAGCCGCCTTCTGTGCTGTCACAGCCTCCTGCCACCAGCTCTGCAGCCACTTACCTCAACCCCTGCTACCTACTCCATGGTCCAATCCACCCACTTTGGATGCACAGGTGGATGGATCTCTTGGATGTCGTTGTATGCTGTGGATAGGTGCTTTTGCTTTTTTTTTTTTTCTGGTTATGGACGTCCTAATAGTTGTAAATCAAAGGAGAGAGAGAAAAAAGGAACGATTCACACTATCATGATACTGACGTCACCCCAAAACCGCATATTTCATTGCTCTGTGACTATTTCAACAATTTGAGTAAGTTGTGTGGAATATTAGACTTTGCCCCTTAAATGGATATTTCAGATTTATATACAAGCAAGGAAGTTTTCCAGTTAATGAGCTATGGATAGTGAAAGTCTTTTTAAACTAAATATCTAAAGTAATATCAATACTAATATGAGTCAACAGCTGAGTTTCCCAAGTGCATCTTTCTGGGCACTAGCGTGATAGGGCTTCAGATTTTTGAAAGTATGTCTTTTACACTGCCCAACTCTCCAATTCTGGTTTAATAACCACAGAACATAATACAGATACCAGGGCTACTCATATGAAAACTGCAATTTAGTGCACACTCCTGGTGGCCACGTTGAGGGTCTCTCCTGGCACAGTTGAGGTTTTCATCCACTGCAGAGATCTCTCAGCTCCTGTCCCGAGTGTTGTACATTTTCTTCTCTGAAGAACAGAATGTGTCTGCCTTAAGTACACAAATAACTCCTCTCACTAAATCAGAATTTCAGGGGCAGGGATGGGGAATTGCCCCTTGGGTATCAGTGTCTGAAAAACTGCTGTGTCTATTTCTCCCCTGAATTTCATTGCACAAAATTATACAATCTTGATAAATCTAGACATGTTACTTCTAACACAGACATGTTCTCATCTTTCCATTTGTGAATTATTTTTGAAAAATATCTGAGTGTGTTGGATTGCTGAATTTTACTGACATGCCCTGTTTAAGCAGGAATGAGAATGCCTTCTGAAATGAATACTTCATTGGCAGTCCCTTCCTATTAGTGAGAACCCCTCTTCTCTATCTATATTTTCCTGGGTCCCACTATCACATACCTACCCCACACCCAGCCTGGAAGTTAAGACCGCATGATTTTTCTGTTAGGATGAACTTGGCTGTTTCAGTGTTTTAAGCTCAATATATGTCAGGGTTGAAATATAACTTAGATATGGAGATTTAAGAAAGTTGCTCTCGGACTTGTGATCAATTTAATTCAGCAAACATTTATCAAATGCTTACCATGTGCCAGGCACTGTGATAGAAGCTGAAGAAATAAAGATAAATAGTGGTTCTTTAAAAAAAAAAAAAGTGCTGTTCCTGTATGAGAAGCAGTATGATTCATTAAACTGCCACAAGTTATAATTTTAGAAACACTCCCACCACTGGGAATCTGTTCCTTTTGTCGAGTATAATTTTTCAGCAGTCATGAGTGAATAATAATTGGGATAATTAAAATTGACCTTTAAAACAGGTCTAAATCCTTGTCTGCTTAGGGTGCTGAAGCAGGACAATCCATGAAAAACTACAGCCATTCTCCCTCCAGATATTTGATTCCTCTGAAGGCTGGTAGAGTCACACACCCTTGCACAATTTTAAAACCATGAAGGGCTAGAACTAAGTTTTATAAATGGGCTCCAGGATGTATAACTGGGGGGAAAAAACCCTGAAAGTTTCTCTTCTTTCTCAGTAAGTTATTTAAATCATAGCACTTATTTTTAAGTGAATACTCAGGGTAGTTGATAAAGAGAAAGCCCCCCTGCCCTTTTTTAAAAATAAACTTTATTTTTTGAGCAGTTTTAGGTTTATGTAAAATTGAGCAGAAAGTACAGAGATTTCCCATATACCCCCTTCCCTCACACATGCTTAGCCTCTGCCATTACCAGCATCCTTCTCCAGAGTGGTATTGATACTTTTTTTAGTTTACAATTGGTGAACCTGTGCTGACACATGATAGTCACCCCAAGTCCATAGTTGATGTTTCACTCTCGGTGTTGTACATTCTGTGGGTTTGGACAAATGTATAATGACATGTATCCAGCATTATATTATTATACAGAATAGTTTCACTGCTCTTAAAATCCCTTGTGTTCCTCTTATTCATTCCTCTCTCCCATCGAAACACTGGCAACCACTGATCATTTTACTGGCTTCACACTTCTGTTTTTTCCAGAATATCATATAGCTAGAATCGTATGGTATGTAGCCTTTAAAGACTGGCTTCTTTCACTTAGTAATATGCATTTGGGTTTCTTCTGTGTCTTTTCATGGCTTGATGGATCATTTCTTTTTATTACTAATGTTCCACTATATGGATGTACCACAGTTTGTTTATCCATTCCCTACTAAAGGTGTCTTGGTTGCTTCCAAGTGTTGACGTTTAATGACTAAAGCTGCTATAAACATTTTTGTGCCTGTTTTTGTGTAGACATAAGTTTTCAACCCCTTTGGGTAAATACCAAGGAACAGATTTTGGATTGCATGTAGGAATACGTTTAGTTTTGTAAGAACCGGCCAAACAGTCTTCCAAAAAGGCTGCACCATTTTGCATTCCCACCACCAATGAGAGTTCCTGTTGCTCTACATCCTTGCCAGCATTTGGTGTCATTAGTGTTCCCGATTTTGACCATTTTCATAGGAGTGTAGTGGTATCTCATTGTTGTTTTAATGTGCATTTCTCTGAAGACGTATGATGTGGAGCATCTTTTCATATGCTTCTTTCTCATCTGTATATCTTCTTCGGTGAAGTGTCTGTTAAAGTCAGCTTAGGACCATTTTTTAATTGGAGTTGTTTGTTTTCTTATTGGTAAGTTTGAGTTCTTTGCATATTTTGGATAAAAGTCATTTGTTCGATGTGTATTTTGCAAATATTTTCTCCCATCCTATGGCTTGTGTTTTCATTCTCTTGACTGTCTTTTGCAGGGCAGAAATTTTTAATTTTAATAAAGTCCATCTTATCAGTTCTTTTCTTCATGGATCGTGGCTTTGTATCTACAAAGTCTTTGTAGAACACAAGTTCATCTAGATTTTCTCCTATGTTATCTTCAAGGAGTTTTATAGTTTTGTGCTTTACAGTTAGATCTGTGAACCATTTTGAATTAATTTTTGTGAGGGGTAAAAAGTCTGTGTCTAGATTCATGTTTTTGCTTATGGAAGTCCATTTGTTCCATTACCACTTATTGAAAAGACTATCTTTGCTCTATTGTATTGCCTTCGCTACTTTGTCAAAGGTCAATTGATTATATTTGTGTAGGTCTACTTCAGGGCTCTCTGTTCTGTTTCACTGATCTATTTGTCAGTTCTTTTGCCAATACACTGTCTTAATTACTGTACCTTTATGGTAAGTCTTGAAATCAGGTAGTGTCATTCCTACCACTCTGTTCTTCTTCAATATTGTTTTGGCTATTCTGGGTCTTTTGCTTTACCACATAAACTTTAGAATCAGTTTGTTGATATCCACAAAATAACTTGCTTGAATTTTGATTGAGATTGCCTTGAATCTATAGATCAGATTGGGAAAAACTGAAATCTTGACAATATTGAGTATTGTCCATGAACATGGAGTATCTCTCCATTTATTTAGTTCTTCCTCGATTAATTCCTCAGAGTTTTGTAGTTTTCCTCATATAGCTCTCATGCATATTTTGTTAGATTTATACCTAAGTATTTTATATTTTTTAGGTGCTAATGTAAATAGCATAGTGTTTCAGATTCCTAATTCCACTTGATCATTGCTGGTATATAGAAAAACAATTGACTTTTGTATTTTAACCTTGTATCCTGTGACCTTGCTATAACCACTTATTAGTTCCAGGAGTTTTTGCATAGATGATCTTGTCATCCATAACAAAGACATTTCTTTCCTAATCTGTATCCCTTCTATTTCCTTTTCTTGTCTAATTGCATTAACTAAGACTTCTAGTAGGATGTGGAAAAGGAGTGGTGAGAGGGAAAATCTTTGCCTAGTCTTGATCTTAGTGGGGAAAGTTTCCAGTTTCTCACCATTAAGTGTGGTGTTAGCTGTAAGTTTTCGGTAGATATTCTTTATCAATTTGTGAAAGTTCAACTCTATTCCTAGTTTACCAAGAGTTTTTACCATGGATGGGTGTTGGATTTTGTCAGATGCTTTTCTTCATCTATCGATAGCACCATGTGATTTTTCTTTGTTAGCTTGTGGATGTGATGGATTACATAAACTGATTTTTGAATGTTGAACCAGCCCTGAATACCTGGGACAAATTCCATTTGTTTCAGTATGTAATTCTTCTTCTATTTTTTAAAAATCTGTTAAAATTTTTATTTTATTTTACTTTATTATTTTGTTTTTGGCCACACCGTGTGGCTTGTGAGATCCTAGTTCCCTCACCAGGGATTGAACCCGGGCCCCCTGCAGTGGAAGCATGGAGTCCTAACCACTGGACTGCCAGGGAATTCCCTGTAATTCTTCTTATACATTGTTGGATTTGATGGCTAATATTTTGTTGAGGATTTTGCATCTGTGTTCATGAGAAATATTGGTCTGTAGGTTTCTTTTCTTGTAATATCTGTGATTGGTTTTGGTATTATGGTACTATTAGCCTCATAGAATAAGTTAAAAAGTATTCCTCTGTTTCTATCTTCTAAAAGGGATTATGGAGACATGGCATGATTTCTTCCTTAAATGTTTGGCAGAATTCACCAGGGAAGCCCTCTGGACTTTGTGCTTTCTGTTTTGGAAGGTTAGTATTATATTATTAAAATAATTATTTGAATTATTGTTTCAAATTTTTTAATAGATATTTGTCTTTCTCCGTCTGACTTATTTCACTTAGTATGATAATCTCCAGGTCCATCCATGTTGCTGCAAATGGCATTATTTCATTCTTTTTAATGGCTGAGTAATATCCCATTGTATATATGTAGCACATCTTCTTTATCCATTCATCTGTCCTCAACAAAATACTAGCAATCCAAATCCAACAGTACATTAAAAGGATCATACACTATGATCAAGTGGGATTTATCCTAGGGATGCAAGGATTTTTCAGTATCTGCAAATCAATGGCTGTGATACACCACCACAAGTTAAAGAATAAAAACCATATGATCATCTCAATAGATGCAGAAAAAGCTTTTGACAAAATTCAACACCTATTTATGATTAAAGACTCTCCAGAAAGGGTCCTAGAGGGAACATATTTCAAAATAATATAGACCATATACAACTAACCTACAGCTAACATCATACTCAACAGTGAAAATCTAAAAGCATGTCCTCTAAGATCAGGAGCAAGACAAGGATGTCCAGTCTCACCACTTTTGTTCAACATAGTTTTGGAAGTCCTAGCTGTGGCAAACAGAGAAGAAAAAGAAAAGGAATCTAAATTGGAAAAGAAAGAAGTAAAACTGTCACTGTTTGCAGATGATATGATATTAGACATAGAAAATCCTAAAGGTGCTACCAGATAACTACTAGAGCTCATCAATGAATTCAGTAAAGTGACATTTTCTTTGCTGAGGAATTTTTAGTCTACTTTAGAACATAATGCATATTGAAAAGATGCCATTTATATACAGTTGTGTATAAACTGGATTTGAAAGTTCTGAAGAAACTAAGAGCATGCATCACCAAGGAGCTGTAGTAATCCAAAGAGATTTGTCTGGGACTGTTTTTTATTTATGGAGGGGGTAGATTTAAGTAGTTTTAGGAGGAGGTCAAGGGTCTGGAAAACACTCAGATAGTGTTACTTAGATTGAGAGGATTAAGGCAACTATGTTTTCCCCAGCTATGGGAAGTTCCAAATTTCTAAGATTTTACCTGGAGAAAAGAATATATATATAATATTTTAAAACAGAAGCTGAAATATTGTTTAATAATTTCAGTATAAAGCTGTTCTGTTGGCAGGACAAACAATAGGCTATTGATTAAAATGATGTTACAATAGGTACAACTACTGAGACAATGTTTGCTCATTTAATACATAAGAACTTATTCTAGAAGCATGCACACAAGGCTGTTCCGAGCACTCTGATCTGAATCACACATAAATCATGAACAATTACGGTGTGTCTGTATTTTCTACAAGACACGTTACAATGGATCATCAGTTTCCCTTTAGAGTTCCTAAGCTTTTCTGAGAACATTTGAGCTTCTGAGTACATTTGAACTTTTGAAGGAATAAGTGCATTTCAAAACTGAGATTATTTCATAGAATAATTTCTTCTTAATATGAGTGTTATTATGAAGAGAAATAAACTTGCTTTAGCCTATTGAACTGTAATATTATCTGTCTATTTTCATTTGTTAATTCTTACAAGATTATTACTTGTACTCACCTCATTTTCCCCCTAAGTGGTAAATAGTTGTACTTTTCAGTTGTTTTGCCATCTCGTTTGTTAAAAACAATTATTTATGAATAATTGTTGTAGCTTTGAAGCATTTCAGGATTCATCTTTTTTTTTTGGATAGAAATAGTATGTATCAGACTATTGATAAGAATAATATTCAGTGGAAATCAAATATTTTTTAATGATTCCAGAAAAAGAAAATTAAATTGTGTCTTAACAATTTTGGCTCCAGGAATCGTAGTATAAAATATAGACATTTCAGATTGAAAACAATGGTTTAGGAGATTTTTGGGTGGCATCTGAGACTTCACCTTACTTGAATGTAATTTAGTTAAAAACACAGTGAATGTACAGAAAACACTGTCCAAACACAGAGCAGCTCTTTTCCAAGTACCTTATTGGACGTGGTCACGTTTTTTGATCACGTGCATTCTCAAATTTGACTGTGTGGAAGTGAATTGGAACAACCAATTAGGGTTTTAAAGAAAATGATCACTTTTAAAATTGTTTCTCAAAGGCAAAGATGACTTCATAAGAGCAAGTACATCTTACTCTTTTTTTTTTTTTTTTTTAAAGGCTAAGATTCATATGCCTTCTTTTGAGGAAAGAATAAAAAATGAGAATATGGCTTGGAACGTTGAATGCTGCCTTCTATATCTCTCTATAGGGAAAACGTCCTTATAGAATATTTTGAAGAAGCTTATGTGATGACTTGTCTTACCATACTGAAAATAATAAAAGCAAACACTATTAATCCTCATAGAAACCCTATGAATTGTGTGATTCCCCTTTGTCCAGTTGTGTGATTCAGTTGTGTGACATCCTCATTGTACAGATGAGGTAACTGAGGCTTAGGGAGGGCCAGTGACTTCCCAAGAGTAGGCAGCTTGGTAAATGTCATGCCCACACCCTGTCTGGCTCCAGAATCTACACTTGGTCCTCACTGTTTCCAACCCAGAAAGGAGAGACCCCAATACGGTGAGATGAGAAAGATGTGAGCAGAGGGGACTGAGTGGGGAGCATCTGGGGAGACTCAGAAAGGAAGCCCTGCTGGGGGGGTTGGGGGAGGCTGGGAAAGGAGCAGGCTTCCCAAGCTAAACAGTTGATGGAGATAATCTTCATTTACCCTCAACCAGCTCTGTGACTTTGAGCAGGTTACTTAGATCCCTGGGACCCCTTTACCTAAAGGGGGAATGATGCAGGCCTGGTCTGCTCAACAGGCAGAGAAATTGTCCCCTGAGAAATTGTCACGTTAACATTCGAGTTAGCACAGCTGACTGTGGATTGTGGATGATCCCAATCTTCTGGAATTTTCTGAATGGCTAATAATGCCCCAGTAATGTCTCAACAGCTTTGTACTTGCAGTGCACACACTCACAACGGGTGCTTCTTTGCTCTTCCTTTTGCCAAGGACCCTTCGGGCACTTTGCTGAAGCCTGACTCCTTCTCACAGCAATGCTTGTAAATGCATAAAATGTATACATAGGGTTACAAAGTAAATAGTTATATTGAAATGCTGATATCAATGTACTAGAAATTGTAACATAGTGTCTTCTTAGTTATTAGCGCATTCAAAAACAAGATCTAGTGGTGACTTTAATAAATACTGTTATTTTGAAGTAAAGGGGACCATAAACAATATTTCTAGATGTCTGTGACAACGATTGCTATTAAAATATCTGTAACTTATGTTGGTAACATATGCACGGGCACTGGTGAATATAGTCTGGTTTGTCTACATTTGTGACTGAAGAATATGCTAAATTTTAGCTAGAGGTTAGTGAAAATAAAGATGTAATTTTTTTCTATTCATCTCAACAGACCCCCTATATCATATTTGTACCACATGTTAAGAACCCCTGAGCTGTGTGGTTCACTGCTTCAAGTTCTGTGAAAAACCCTCTTGAGCTTTGATTGAACTTCTAATGAATCTTTAGATCAAGCTAGGGAAAACCAGTACCTTAAAAGTAGTCTTCCTATTTGCAATCATTGTAGTCTGAATTTATGTAGTTTTTCTTTAATGTCTTTCAATACAATTTTTATAATAATCTCCATAAATGTCCTGCAAATTCTGTAAGATTCATTCTTAGCTACTTTATATGTTTTGTTAGTATTTGCTATTCTATTTAATTTCTAACTATGGATAAGTTTAGAAATACTATCAGCTTTTGTATAATGAATTGTTAAGCTAGCCAATGACTTTCAGAATTTCTACCTCCATAATCGTATCATCTGGAAACCATAACGGTTGCTCTTTTTTATCCAATTTTGTGCTTTTAATTTTTAAATTTTCTCTTACGTACTGATGGGACTTTCAGTGCAATGTTCAATAGAAACAGTGGTGTCTGTGAAAGTGTTCTTTCTGATTTTCAAGGAAATACTTTTAATATTTTCCCATTTAGGAGTGACGTGCTGGAACCAATTTTTAGCAGCTAGCAAGAGCCAATCATTAACTTTTCATGAATTTTGCATGAGAATACAATCATTATTAAAAATTAAATTATATAAACATAATTAATTAAATCATATTAAAACAAAAGTAATACATTCTGAAAACTCACCACTTCCTACTTTATTTTATGTCATCTTGCTGTTATCAGTGCTCTTGAGGTGATTTACATACCTTGTGTCTGCGTGGTGAAAATACTATATAATGATTCTTTTTCCAACTTCCTGGTCAGTGACATCACGTTGATAGCTTTGAATTGGCCATGGTATGAGTATTTACACCATGGAAAGTGGCAAATGCTGCCAATCAGGGTTTTTAATTTTCCTTAAGAGCCTGTTGTTCAATGTTTACTAACACACCTCTGATCAAGACTGATGTTTGCCACAGGCTCTAGCATTTTCCTAGCCTGTTAACTAAAAAGAAAGGAAATTAAGGAAGAAGAGAAGGGAGGGTGGCAGGGAAATAGGAAGGAAAGGAAAGTAAAAGGGAAGGAAGAAGAGAGGAAGAGAGAACAGGAAAGCTTTACTCAGTGTATTAACCCGCACGTGGTGTTTCCCCCCAGATAGCTGTGACGCTCCTCTGGAGTCTGCCCTCCCCCGGGCTTCCTTCAGCAGCTCCTCAGAGCGGTCCAGCAGCCACGGCCCTGGCTTTGCAAGCCTTAATCGCAGAGACGGTGAGTCTGCAGCTGTCTTCTTGTCAATCCACGCTGATTCTTTCCCAGAGAGAATTATATTCATTTTTAGTTCATATTCCTTCTTATAGGTCAAAACTTAATTATATTGAGTTTAATGAAACTGAAGAAAGCAGCAGGTTCATCATATCTGCTAGTATTCCTCTGCTAGCTTTCTTCTTGCTTATGATCCATTTTTTGGTTTGTTTTGATATCTTCCTTCCCTGTTGATTGCCAGCAAATGATCATCAATAAGATTTATGAGAAGGGAATTATTGGAGTCTAGATTTTTTCCGGGGTTATCATCCCTTTTTAGTTTTAGGACCGGCGACAGAAGGGTGACTAGTCAAGTGCACTGGTCATGAATAACTACAACAACACAAGAAGGAGCCAGTGCTGCAGCCACTGGGGAAAACTGAACAGGCCACCGCGTGATGTTTGCGAGATGTGAGGCTGCCAAAGGATGTCATGGGAAAATGACTCCATTCCCAGGACTTGGCCTGGGAGGAGACCAGGTGAAGGCTGCCACTGAAAATAAAGATTCCCTTCCTATTAGTGGGAAGGGAGTTAATGACTTACTTTTTGGAAAGGTCCATTTTTGCTACTTGAATGTTGTCCAGTGAATTACCTCTTCTATTGCACAAATACTAATTCAGTGGATTAAATAAGTGAATACATACACTTCAAATTCAAATGCTTTGCTACTTTTTTTGATTAACTTTTATTGGAGTAGGGTTGCTTGACAATGTTGTGTTAGCCTCCACTGCACAACAAAATGAATCAGCCACACCCGTACAGATATCCCCTCCCTTTTGGACTTCCCTCCCACTTAGGTCACCACAGTGCCTTAGGTAGAGCTCCCTGTGCTATACAGTATGTTCCCATCAGTTGTCTATTTTATACATAGTATCAATAATGTATATATGTCAATCCCAGTCTCCTAATTCCTCCCACCCCACCCCTTTCCCCCTTGGTATCCATACATTTGTTCTCTACGTCTGTGTCTCTATTTCTGCTTTTGTTTTGCTACTGTTTTAAGGGATAGATTTTTTAAATGAAAGATTAATTCAGAAAGTAAAAGTTAAAATTAACTGTGTCCCATGTAAACGCACTGCTGTAAATTCTGGAGATAATACTAAGGAATGGAGTGTTTTCCTCCCTTTCTTTGACATTTCTAAGATCAGAGTTAAAGTCTAGCTTGAGCTTTACTGTGTCCTTAAGGATCAAATTTGGGAACCTAGTAAGTGATCAAATAGATTGGCAGGGAAGAGTAAGAACACAGGTGAAGAAATTCAATGAGCTCAGGATGGGAAGGCATGTCCATTAATTGTCCAGCTTCATGGTCTTTTCCCAGGAAAAAGCATTTTGTGGCCAGATATTTACTCCTCAAAGCATCATTCATAATCATTTTTAGCACCCCAGTAAAAATATATTCTCATTGAAACCAGATTTCAAGAAGATCAGTTATCAAATTACCCATTTTCGGTCTGGTGGTTATTCTAATATCAGCTTAACATCTAAACTTTCCAGTGGTTTCCCTAAAATTGTAAAAACTAAGTAAGCCATATTTAATTAGTTTAAAGAGGCCCGAGGGGCTTGTGTGTTGTGTTTCTAATTTGCATGTGTAGAGTCTCTTTATGATTCAGGCCTCCAGTGCTATCAATATGGTGGCACTGGGAAGTTTATAAACATTAGAAGGGAAAATCCTGAAGCTTAAGATGAACTTATTTCCATTATATTTAATTAAAAAACTAATAACTCAGAATATTATAAGCCATCATTATAAAATGGTAAGTACAAAGCTTATCTTTTATATTTAAACTACTCTCTTTGCAAATTTAAATTAATTATTTTAAGAGTGGCAATCAACTGATGAGGGTTTCTTTTTAATGGTTGTTGCTACTCTGATTGCATATAGTGTACATTTCACTAAATATCCCTAGATATTACCACCTGATTTCAGACCCATTTCTAAAGCATGCTTTAGACAGCACAATTTATCAATATTCCTTCTGAAGGATTATCTATATGTGTTTTCTGTTAAAAGCCAGCATCCCAGAGTCTTTATTGACATTTCCTTTGCCTTGGTAAATGCTAGAGAACATATTAGTTCACTTTAGTTTAGATTATTATGATGTAAAATGTGGATAGTATGAAATGTGGATGAATATAATGAGGGCGATGATGCTTCATATATAGTAGTTTTAGCTTTTTGGAATATTTTGTGTATGATCTAGTGAGGAAAATCATGTTAGACTCCCTGATTGTATGGTTAAAATTTCCTTGGTCTGTGTTGTGGTATTTGGAAGTTTTAAAGAAGGTGGTCTGTCTTACACCCCTAGTTTCTTATTTTGCCCATAAGTCATTGCGCTTCTAGAATGTTCATTAAGAATTAGAAATGTCTCAAATATCACAGCTTCCACCAAGAACTTTATACATAGCAGCTGATCAATTCATCTACCTGATACATAAAGGTAGTAAGAGAATAGTCTATACATAATTTTTGATTGTATGTGTGTGCATATATATAAATTTGACCCACTGTATAACCCCCCAAAGCCAAATAATTCAAACTTTAAGGCATTTGATGATTTTAAAGTACTTCACTGATTCAACACATAACAAATGTTAATTAATTGACTAGAACTTATTGCACATTTCATGTTTTCTCTTTTACATATTTTTTACTTATGCAGTTTATGTATTTATTTTGTTTTCTATTAATTTATGAAAAGTAGTAAAATATTTCTTAGAAAAGACTTTGCAATAAATAGAAGAAAGAAGTCTACGAAGGATATTAAGAGGAATGAGCAGAGAAGTTAGGAGGGATCCAGGCGTTTCTAGGGACAGGTGGGCCAAAGCAGAGAGATGCAGACCTTGCATCTTTGAAAACCATGATTCCTGAGCATGTTACCACCTGTTTGCCAGTGTTTTCTGTGAGCTCCCTAATGGAATTGTTGGTTATTGTAGAGATAGTAATGGGCTAGTATCATCACTCAACATTGGACTAAGTGCTCCTGGAGTTTACTTTTGAAATTTCTAGTCTGGTTCCTCTAGCATTCCCATTTTGAAGTCTGGGATTGGGTTCCAGATAATACATTTAACAAAGTATCCCCTCTGAGGTCATACACCTTACCTTTTTATACAGAGAAACACAAATTACTGGAAATGCCTGAATGTATAATTTTTCAGAACTGATGGATTTTTTTTAAGGGGTAAAACACAGACACGTACATGTATTCATATACCTATTCAAGAAAATTAATGCCATTAGATAAAAATGTAAAGTTCTTGAAGCTTTACATCTTTACAGTCAAATTGGGTTTGACTATTCATATTAGCTGAATTTCTTTCCATCAATATTAAATTGATATTTCCTAGAATTACAAGTGACCTAATATTTCTCATATAAAATCAAGGTTGCTGAAATCTGTGTATTCTAAATAAGAACATGCTATAATATTGACTTCAGTTTTTTCTTCTCAAAAATCTCCTAAAGGAACTTTATGCAGTTTATCCAAGTTTATTCAAAACAAAAGTTAAAAAACCAAAACCAAAAGTAAAAAAACTACCTTAGAGTAAACCATGCTGGACTTTCATTCTAGATCTTGCATGTGAAAATAACCTTTTGTTTTTACAATTATTGTTACTGTAGGTGACCCTTCATGAAACTGGCTTTAGCATTTCAGATGCTGCTTTCCAACTCCGGATAACATGTTCTTTTTAGCCACGTGACGTGTCCTCTTTAGTCACCGCAGGCATGGTGGTGAGATGAGTGGTCTGGCCAGAGCTGATTGAGATTGATTAGGAGGAAGTGTACACACATTTTGTTCTCCTTTTTTGTTCCCCCAAAGTGCTTGCATAAACAATCATCCCCAGAAAGAGGGACAACTCCATCCATGGCCCAGATGCTGAAAATCACGCCCACTAATGCGGCAAGCCACTCATCACTGACAGCAGAAATGAGACTGCTTTAAATTTAACTTGATCAAAAATGGCATATCAGATTACCATATTGTGTATTGCAAACAGAAAGTAGATGGAGACAAGCTGAACTGACTGGATGTTTTCTTTTCTCTTTGTAATTCTTCACCTTTCCCGTACCGAGACATTGATCATATTTCCTCACAACAGACTTATGTGTTGGTGGAGCCAGGAAAGATTTTGTCTAATGCTCCCAATACAATTAATGGCTGAGCATATTAGCAACAATTCTCAGCGTTAAGATATTTATTTCTCACTTTAGGAAGTACATTTACTAGTACAAGTTAATACTCCAGGTTTTAGCAGGAAATAAATACACATGATTCGATTAGGAGAAAATGCTTAGGCCTGGGCATCAGACACTAAATATTTTCTTATAACCTGGAACGTCTGATTATTTGGACTCTGCAATATCCCAAATAAGCTATGATGTAAAATTCACTGTTTTTTACAAAGAAATGTTAGAAAATGGAAAGAGTGAATAATAATTTAAAATATCTAGACGTATATCAACTCCTGATATAAATCAGAATATTACTGAATACATCAAAAATGTTTGATGCAAATCTTATAATAATAAACTTGTCCCTCATATTTTTTCATAAAATCGTAGTTCTCCAGTATTTCTATCTTTTATTCACAGGCTAGGTGCCTGGTAGAACTGGTCAGTATTCCCAAATACTAGTCTGAGCAATTCAGATGGCAATAAAAGGGCTTGCAAACCAGATTTTTATAAAGGCATATGAATGTACTGGGGAATTTTTGCCTCTGGATGTCAGATTTTTCATTCTGTTTATCTGTGCTTCCTAAAAGTTTTTAGACCTATTAGGGCCAAGACACATTCTTTTTCCGATTTTTCTTAACAAATGATCCTGCAGATGCAACTGTGGGTATTGAGTGCAGTGGACAGGCCAAATGTAATAGCATCCATGTAAAATACACCCATGTACTAAAGCACAGAGCACTGTCTTGGTGACCATGCAACTTTATTAAATCACGGCCTGATGGTAGCATGTGAGAGGAGAAGCCCCCAAATCCCAGGGTTCGTGCAGACCCTGCTGTACAGTTGTCACACAGAACTCATCTGCTCAGGTTTTCCCATGGTCCTTTTCAAGGTCTGGAGTCTCCAGGTTACCTCCATAGAACCTAAGATGCTAGATGAGACAAACCAGAACAAACCAAACGTGTTTTTCAGCGTTGTCAACAACCTTCAGGGAGGCAATGTTGTCATTTCTCTCTACCAAGTAGCCCAAATTATAGCACTACCCCCAGAATAAGGCAATCCTCAGTCTCTTTTGAATTCAGTGGACTCTTTTGAATGGGTGAGCATCTTCCAGGGATGCTCAGATTTCTTTGTTCCTCCTTCTTTCCAAGACAGTGTTTGGATTTACAGAAGGGCTGGTGCCCTCATGCAGCTGGATGGTGGGGCTTCTCACGTTGGGGCTCAGCTCCTTGCTATCTGCTGAAGGGAGTTTGTCTGCTTTTAACGCTGAGGGTTACTTGGCACCTGCTCCTGAAGCCTGTGGCGGATTTACCTCTTGGTAAGACCGTGTTCCCAGGGAACAGGTCATTGTCCCTTCCGGGATCTTTGCGATGTCACTTCTTGCCTCCCTGAAGCCTGACCATGAGTCTCATTTGGTTTCCAGCCTGAGCAGCCTTGGTTACAGGTTTAATTTGCCTTTGCCAAGTTGACCTTCTGTTCAGATCCAGTCAGACTCTCATCTCACTTCTGTGCCCCCTTTTGATGGCCTGTGGGCAGTCTGGTTCACCATACCAAGGGGAAAAAGATCGTCAAATGGTTTTGTTCTGGCAGTTTAGTCCAGAAGTAACCTATCACTTCCACTCAGAGCTTGTTGGCCAGAACTGGTCACATAGCCCCACCCAACCACCAGGGGGTGTGGAAATCGCAATCCTCCAAGTGCCTGGAAGGTAGAAGAAGGGAAATAGTTGGCAACCATTAGTAATGACTACACAGCCCCCTACAAGGTGATCTCCCAAAATTCCAAATGGAAGCCAAGACAAAGCCTTTCCACAGCTTGCTTATTCCTCTCACTTTTCTGATCCCCCTGGGACTTCGCTCCTGAGCAAGGTGTCTGAATCACCCTCCCACCACCTTTTGCCCTTCCTCCATTTCCTCTCTTTCCCACGATCGTCTGGGTTCCCATCTCTTCTTCCTGCCAAAGAGGGAGACAGCACACGTCCTGTTTCCTATTTTCTTAGTTGGTCTTTGCCCTCCCTGGCTTCGCTAGGGCTTCATGGGATAATGATCACCGGCTAACAGGATTTACCGGAGAGGAATGAAAAACACAACAGTTTATCCTTGCAAAATTATGTCTGTGTTTATTATCTGCCCAGTAAGTATCTTATGGTGGCCACAATTTTGCCATAGTATTTTTCCAAAAGTAAGTACTGCCTATGACGTACTTGGCAACTTCCCAAAAGATATGTGGAAGCCCTTCTAAGCACTATCCAAATTCAAAAATAGTTGTCTAGCAAATTCTACTCTGTTCTTTTCCAAAGTAATCACTTTTATATCATGTATAATATACAAAAATGTTCATGAAAATTATTTATTTAACAGTATGTATCCTTGACATACACCATGATGTCTTTGTTTCCTCCACTTTTAATAAATATTATTGGCATCCCTATGGAGATATATTTTATCCCATTACATACTGCTTTACTCATCCAATGCAATTACATTGCCTCTTGTAGGGATATTCCCTTTTTCTTGTTTGGAGTCACTGATGAAAGACGTACCAAGTGAGGTGACCTTCAATCCTGCCAAAGGGGTGAGGTTCAATTAGCAACCTTTCATGAGGCATCTGGGATCACTAATGACCAAAGCACACAGGAGTCTTGAACTTCTGGTTTAACTTGTGGCACAGAGACTGGTCCAGGAAGGCCACAGCCAGTGGCAAAGGCTAATGGAATATCTCAGTGGACCCTGTGGTCAGCTACTCCCACCTTTGCTCTGAACATTAATGAGGAGCTTCTGGACTAGGGGCTGACTGGAAGATGGTATTTCAGGGGTTCCCTGTTCTCTCTGTCCTGTGATCCTTGCAGTAGACTCTTCCTTGTTGCCGTGTTTCCTCCAAGGAAATCCAGTGGAGCAGGCTTTTCTCCGACACAAAATAATGCCATACTTTGCTGGGGATGAATGCCTACCCCCCAAAAAATGCACCTTTGTCAGTAGTATTTACATTTTGTGATGCTCAGACCTTATCCTTTTTGCATTCTCATTTTACCACTCTATTTTGTATAGCAGCTCGTCTGTACATATCTCTTTTTATCCAAGGCTTTCACAGTGTGCTTACAAATTGTAATGAATTCAGCTCCATAACATCACTAAAGAAAATGTAAGTTTTACCATCAATGGACTTTTTTTCCAAAGGCTTCTGGTTAACTGAGCAGTCAAGTATGGATGGATAATTTAGTACTCATGGTTTTATTTCTAAGCATCTCACCCTTGCATTTCCTGACATGATCCTACACTGAATTTAATTAAAAAGAAAAAGGAGCTCTTGCCTTAAGAAGAGTAACGGTGTGTCCCTGGGAAGTGGTGGGGGCCTTGGAGCAGAACGCCTGGCCTCCTGCCTTTCTGGGCATCCTGGATTCCCCACTGTTCTCTACATATCAGAGGGAGATGCAGCTATTCTGAGTGGCCTCAAGAATGATCTGGAATCATATCTGTTCTGAATAACTCAGGGGGCCTCTGAAAGATGCACAATGATGCTTTTATAGAATTAGACCAGATCTCAGAGCTGCATCTCTCCTAAACATGAAGATTTCCCGGGAGATGCACAAATAAACTTGGTCATACATTTTATTCAGTCATGAATGAGGTATTTAGTACATGTTCGGATGGTTTATAGGCTTGCTGGGCAATTCGTATTTTATTTCTAAGGTGAGAAATTAGCAAAATCATCTTATAGTCTTGTCAATACAGAACTTCAAACACATAAGAACTGCAAAGCCTGAGATCAACTCAGATCTGAATGCCTCGCTACTGTGTGTTTCTTTAAAACTTGGTCAGGAGTGTCTATGAGAGAAGCAAAACAAAACACACAGTAGCAGTGGATTTTTGTTTATTTTATGCAGAAAGAGCTGCAGCGATGAATGTTAATTGCCAAGGGCATTGAAAGTTGTCCCTCGGGACACTGCACACAGAACTTAAGGGAGTCACGTGTGAACAGTCACACTGTACTTTTTTTCTTTAATATCACTGGCATTTAATTTGAATCACAAATTAACAAGTATACACTTATTTTTTATTTAATTTTAAATTGTCTGTTTACAAAACCATTACTGGGTATGTCTGCATTTAGTAGAGGAATCTGTTTTACAATTAGGCAGCTCTGTGTGATTTTTTCATTATGGATGCACTTTTTGGAAAACTACCTGTTGTCTCCTGCTCAGGCTGCTAGCAGACTGCAGGAAGCACAGCAGAAAGGGAATCAGAGGTTACCTAGACAGGTCCAGAGGGAGGATTTCTGCATTTTTTACATCCTGATAGCCAGAAATGGTATATGTAGAGAGTTGGAATTGCTCCTTAAGAAATCAGAGCTGGAGCAAATGCTTAAATTTCCCTCAGCAATGTAGGCAGGGTTGTGACAAAAACACCAATATATAAATCCCAGAGATCTCTGAGTGGGATGGTCAGGGAGCATCCCCAGGGCCTGCTGCCCTATGGCCCCTTTTTCCTGGGAACATCTGTTACTCCTGCTTATCTCACCCTCTCCCCACTCACCCAGCACCGCCTGGAATCTGGAATGAGTTTTCTGTGAATTAAGATGCATTGAAGTGAGGAAAGAAATACACAGAGCTTGATGAGCTCCCATTTGAGACAATGTAATGAAGATCTTGGAGGGAAACTTCCCTTGGTTACAGTTTCAATGTAGCCATTTACTTGCTTGACATTTAGATGCCCTGGAGATAGGTTAGTCTGTTCACTTCAGATTATCCCACTTGACTTTGCTCCCTTTGGTATCTTTCTGCTCTGGACCTTGTTCCAACTTGAAGAAGGCATGAGCTATTCTCCTTTTCACCTCTGGGTAATTTCCACCTCTGGGTAATTTCCCCCTCTGCACAAAGCTGACACTCATTATGACAGTGCATGCCCCGTGGCCACCAGGGGCAGGGGTCATTTTCATCTTGATCAGTGACCAGAATAATTAAGGCCCTCGCTGAGAGTTTCCTGTTCAGCCTTTCCTCTCCCCAAAGACACAAGTCACTGCCTGTGTCTGAGCCAGCGAAAGGTGGGGGAAACAATCACGCAGGCATAACTAGAGACAGAAACCTTCCAATATATCTGCCAGTGTGTATCACTATAAAAGACAGTCTGCTATTGATGAGCAAACAATACTGAATAACTGACACATCACAGGGATATGTTCTTAGAAGGGGTAGAGAATGAAAAGGGAGCTAAGCTTTAACAAAATACCCTCACCCCAACCTAAAATGATTGTTTTTTGCTTGTCTGCAAAGCAGAGACTGTGACACCCGTCCCACTTGCCGGGTGCATGGAGGAGTTGTGAGGTAGCACTTAGAGCATCTGGGAGGGTCCTGAACACATCACATGCTTGTGACAAGTTTTGGCTTTCCTCATTTTCTCTCCTTTATCTAGTATAAAGTGGCAGGTAACGGGCCATTCAGTAATGAAAAGACTGCAATGCCCCACACTCTGGATGTCACTCCTCTTTCACCATGACTGTCTCCCGTCTTGTGATCGTGTATGGGAGAGAAAGTATTGTGCTAGATGCTCTAACACAGTTTCTTGTTGAATTCTCATTGCAGCCCTAAAGCATACCTATCACACTTTGCTGGGAGGGATGTTTTGTGTTCAGTGTCCTAAGCTGTGGAACCTTGTTCTGTGCAAGTCAGATCCTCTGGACATGTTTTCCTTTGTATGAATTGTGACACTTCATTCAACTAAGGGGCTGAGGCAGGAGACAGGACGGTGACAATGGAAAAAGACAGTCTGTGGTGTGGTCAGGGGAAGAGCTGGGTGGGAGGGCAAGTGCCTTTCTTGTGGGTTCAGCACTGGTGACTCCAAAACAGTAATTGCAAATCCCTGGGCTCTGTTTCAGGGGGTGTTGGTTCCCAGGGGGAATTTACTGAAGATTTGCAACATTGAATAATGCAGGCTGATCAGTTTCAGAACCACTGCTCTGCAGCTAAGAGCTGGTGGGGCGGCTGTGCTCAAGCGTACCCACTTTAATGTTGTTTCAGTGTATTTTGTTTTGTTTTCCATTACAGAACAGTGATCTCCCTTACCCGTCAGTAAAACTGTTCGGGGCTCCCTAACAGTCCTCAGGTTATGTTTGTGCATTTCCCACTTTTTCCAGTCATTAGAAAAATGGGCATCTACCCCAGTGGACTGCGTGCATGGGCAAATGCACAGTAATTCAACATCATCACCCTACAGGGGTCTGGGGATTACGCCGTGGCTGTGTTACCCAGCTGAAATGAATTGCTTTGCAGCACAGGGAATTCTGCAGTTTCATTACTTTATCAGAGTACCTACTTAATCAGATAGCTTAATTTGCATACCAGTAGCACCTTCTCACCACAGGTAAGGAATATGAAATGTTCAAGGTTGATTACCTGCAGATGGTGAAGAGTGGCTGACAGAGACGTGGCTGCATCTGTGGGAGAGGCTGGTCCCAGGGCAGATGCTGGAAGCATGCTGACGCTTTTTACTCTGTTGCGTTTCTGTACATGTGGTGCCCGTGTTGATGATACTTCCCGCTTCAAGAGAGATGAAAGATGACAGAGAAAGATTGTGAAATGCAAAAAGAAGAAGTATCTTCAGTACATTCTTTACAAACTTGATACTAAGAATACAGGACATTTAGCAGTTTCTCAGAGATTGAAACTGATTCATATAAAACTTCAAATGTAGAACCTTTAAGTTAAAATGATCAGCTAAAAGCCAACACCTAATTTCTGACTTCTTTTGGCAATTATTATAAAATTACAGGCAGTTGCAGAGTAATGTTACTTGGGACTGTTAGTTAACCCTCAGCTAGAACCCAGAAGGACTTATCATTCATCAAACATTAGATGGGACCTTCGCACAAATCAGTAGAAGTAGCAGGGAGGTGTTGGGTGGTGATCAATCTTGTTATTAAAGACAAAGAAAGACTGAAAACTATCACAGTTTGGAAGACACTAAGGAGACAAGGTGACTAAATGCAATGTGGGGTTCTGGAACAGAAAAAGGGAGTTAGTTAGTGGAAAAACTGGAGACATCAAAATAACGTTTGTCGTTTTGTTACCATTGTACCAGTGTTAATAGCTTAGTTTTGATCAAAATACCATGGTGATGTCAGATATTAACATTAGGACACACTGAGTAAAAAGTAGACAGGAACTCCCTATCCCATCTTTGCAACTCGTTTGTAAATCTGAAATTATTTCAAAATAAAAAGTTTAATAATGCATTACAGAACAGCCAGAGTTGTGGCATGTTTAAGATGTGGATCAAAGGAAAAGACATTGTGCTTGTGGTTGAGAGGAAATTTTGGAATTTTGGAATAAAGATTGCAGGAAATGAGGAAATCTTAGAAAGAATTTGAGTTTTAAAGAATTTGTAAGCTTTAAATTTTGCTAAGGGTTATACACGTAGTGCCATTAGCGGAGGACATAGTGAAGCAACAGATGTGCCCACTTGGTAGTTTCACCTCCACACCCTGATGTAAGCGCTCCACTTCCATTTTCCTTTGAGCTGTCTTGTAACCATGTCACACACCTCCTGACATGTACTTGGTCGTAACAGCTTTTGTAAACAGGACATGGATGTTAATAATAGCCCCTAATAAAAAAGATAATAAATGTTGTCTAAAGTGTCAGACCTTATTATGAGAGCCTCAAATGAGATGTCAGGACAATGGGGAAAATTTTTTTTAAAGCTAGTTTTTTTGTGTTAGGGACTGTTTACATGACACTGTGTTTTCTAGACATGGATAATTAGCAAAATATCAGTTCCAGAATGCATTTCAAACCTGTTTCCCAATTTTTATATTGCATAATAATTTAAATTCAGAAAATTTAATATGACATCTAAATCCAAATTCAAAACTCATGTTTCTGTTAAACTAGAAGAACAAGATATATCAATCATACATTCACAGGTATCCCTAATTCTTCGGTGTCTCACAGGCACTGGAGAAGACAAAGCACAGTAATTTCCACTCTGCACCTATTGTCTTGAATACCTGAGAAACTCCTCCTCATTCACTTCCTCTGGGTTCTCTCTCACCCTCCTTGCTACCTTTTTAGAACTCTCCCTCCCTGCACAGAAATCACTTTCACCTCCACCCCTCCCATATTGCATTTCAAATTGTTCTTTGAAATGTCTGCTTCTCCTATGAGTCTGTAAGCACCTTGAGTGTAGGGCTATGCCATAGCCATCTTTGTTATCCCAACATTCAACATGGTACTTCCTCATGCTGGGAATCCAGAATTAAGGTTTTCTAGCTTTATTTTCCAACAAAGGAAAGTTTGTTATTTTCCAACAAAGGAAGGTTTGCCCTTTGTTTATGTCCAACAAATGGCAAGTCATGCATTGAAGCCAATAAAGACACTAGTTCCAAGCACTGATGTAATGGCATGGTGTTTAGTTGTCCACCTATTACATTAAGCAATTTCACTTAGCGGGACACCCCAATACCAGAGAGTCAGGGGTTATGAACTAAGAAACAAAACAATTAATATAGGCTTCATCCATTTACATTTAACCTGTGTTTTTATTTTGTGTTTGTGTGTGTGTATGTGAGTGTGTTTATATAATTATGAGGCGCATTATATAATGCAGAATTTGAAACTATGATTTTCATAAATCTTATTTATGACCCCATTCTTACAGGTTAATATAGATTTCAAAGATTTCTCTGTCTTTACCGGTTTTCTTATTTTTATTCCCACAAAAAGGAGCTGGTGGCTGGTCTCCCCTTGTGTCAAATAAATACCAGTGGCTGCAGATTGACTTTGGAGAAAGAATGGAGGTCACAGCTGTGGCCACCCAGGGAGGATACGGGAGCTCCGACTGGGTGACCAGCTACCTCCTGATGTTTGGCGATGGCGGGAGGAACTGGAAGCAATATCGACGAGAGGAAAGCATCTGGGTATGTGCTTTATTGAAAAGCAGTCTGTCGGAGTATGAATTATGCCAGTTACTGCCTGTTGCTGCCCATCTGTCAGATCAAGTATAGAACCAGAGCCTCCTAAGTTACTTGAAAATGTTTCCACTGAATGTAAGCCACATGTGACGTTCCAGAATACACCGTCCATGGCTAATTTATGAAATAAGTAAAACAATTTTATAATGTAGCGAAATATTGAAAATGTCTTCCCATTATTCCTTTAAATAGTGTGAAGTCTAAGGAATAAATAAGTCACATACAACTGATTTTATTTTTGTTTTATAACAAACACAATAGTTTATATTGCCTCAGCATTTTTAAATAAAGCAAATTCATTTTCTCTGTGCCCTCTGATAAACTGAAATTTCTGAAAGACCCTGAACATGTAAAAATAGATGTAATGGAGAGTCTCTCTGTGGAGGACTTGTTGAGGGATATGTTGAGTTCCTGCTCCAACAGGACCTTGGGCACCATGTGGCCCCTTGTAATTTATGGACAATAGATCCCTAGGATTCTTTGGAATCATAACTGTTTTACATCAGTGACATAGATTCTACTTCTGATTACATATCCATGCTTCTTTTAGAAGAATTAAATTTTGTTTGCTTAACTTTTTGAATATTAAAATTTATGTAATTTATTCTATATTTATCATTTCATATCTTTAAATCACAGTCTGCTCTGAATGAGAAGCTCTAAGAGTAGAGTGTTGTAAAGGTCTGCAGCAGGTTTGCAATTGGCTGAGGGGGTGTGGCCTGAAGAAGATTCATCAGGTGGAGAAGAAATTACTTTTTTCTTCTTTTTTTTTTTTTTTTTTAATTTTTTTTTTTTTTTTTTTTTTTATTTATTTATCTATGGCTGTGCTGGGTCTTCGTTTCTGTGCGAGGGCTTTCTCCAGTTGTGGCAAGTGGGGGCCACTCCTCATCGCGGTGCGCGGGCCTCTCACCATCGCGGCCTCTCTTGTTGCGGAGCACAGGCTCCAGACGCGCAGGCTCAGCAGTTGTGGCTCACGGGCCCAGCTGCTCCGCGGCACGCGGGATCTTCCCAGACCAGGGCACGAACCCGTGTCCCCTGCATTGGCAGGCAGATTCTCAACCACTGCGCCACCAGGGAAGCCCACTTTTTTCTTCTTATTAAAAATATAATTTAGATGGTTGCCAAGAGCCAGGGGAAGGGAGTAATGGACTGTAAGTGTTTTAATGGAGACAAAGTTTCAGTTTCAGAAGATGAAAAAGTTCTTGAGATGGAAGGTGGTGATGTTTGCACAACAATGTGAATGTTAATGTCCAGAACTGTACACTTAAAAGTGGCTAAAATGCTAAACTTTTTGTTATGTATATCTTACCACAATAAAAAATACACAGTGTATCTTCCATTTAATTTAGGCTAAGAATGTTGTATCACTTAAGAAATTTTTTTTCTTAATTGTCAGAGTAAGAAGAAAATTGTCAGCTAAAAAGCCGTTATGTCTTAGCACATAGCTTATCTATAAAACTAACAGGCAACAAAATGATAATATTCGTTGTGTAACAAACTGCCCTCATTTGAATTTCCTTAGAACTCTGTAGCTTATTATAACTTAATGGATTGTGGTCTACTTAATTTCTTATCCCTGGAGCTTTTATTAGTTAGTCAATAAATGTTGATGCAAATTGAATCAAGAAAAACTAGTTTGTTGTCTAATACTAGATAAAAGAACAAAGTGGGAAGGGCTATGTGAATGTTTTTAGGGCTGGCTGACCTAAGGTTTCCAAACAAGTAATTGCCATGTGTATGATCCGAAGCAGATATTAATGTTGTGCTTATTCTAAGAACACCAAGTCCAAAGCAGGGTTAAGGTCAATATTGCTTAAGTAAGTTAAAGCTTAATGAAACATCTACTTACATAGAGAACTTTTGTTCAAAATTAAATATTATTTTTCAAAATTAGTTAACTAATAGTTAATGCCTACTTATTCTTCATTGTATTAATTAAGGTTCATATTTTCGCCCCGCTCCAATCCCATTTGATTGAGCAACTCTAACAATTCTTGTTTTTAGTTAAGCAGGTTGGAGAGGAATCAAATGTAAGCATCACCCTCTGCTGATTTCTTTAAAGGTCAGGCACCCTTGGGGAAGTAGGGTCAAGAATATAGTGGCATTATTAATCCTAGATCATGCAGGTGAGGGCAGAAGTGGACCCCTCAATCCTATCCATCCTGTCACACAATAAACATGGGTAAAGTGGCCTGCCTTACACTCCTGCTGAGCTTGCATCCCTCCCTGTGTCCCCAGCACTTCATGGTGCCTGGGGCCAAGCACGTTGGTAAATGTTTGCTGAATTAAAACGAATGAGTGGAATCTACGTTCTGGCAGGATGCCTTCCTTGGCTCCCTGCTCTGTGCTTCTCTGTAGCCCTTGGTCTCAACTTAGTGATCCTTGAAGCTCCAGTGGAGGTGTTTCTCCTCTCTTACAGTTTGAGCTCCTTTAGGAAAAGGGCTCATCCTCACATCTTCTGCGTGCACCACCGTGGGTTAAGTGAATTCTTCTCCTAATCTGGGCCCGACTATACACAACTGGCATTGACAGCAGTAAATCACACTAGTTGATGATTCTGACATTATACTCACAGTTTCTTTAAAAAGATTGGGCTGGTTTGGCTGCTTTCCAGACCTCTCACAAAATGTCAGCTGCTCTTAAAAATCAACCATATACCTTACCAGAGGTTCTACCCCTTCTTCACGTGGTTGTTTTAGATATGAATTGCTGATGTTAACTTGAGAATGAATTTAAGATTTTAAAAAATGTCCTTGAGATATTATACTCTTCATTAGTGAAAGTAATATGTTTATTCATGGTGCCATTTACTTAATTTCCTATCACTGCTTTAACAAATTTTCATGGATTTAGTGACCTAATACAAGACAGAGTTATTATGTCATAGTTCTGTAGGTCTAAAGTACAGTAGACCTGGCTGGGTTCTCTGCTTAAGGCATTTTTCCTGGAGCCTCTGGGGAAGACTTGTCCTTCAAGGTGTCTGGAGAGTCCCAGAACCTTCCCCAGGTTCCATGATTTGCTGGGAGGATTCACAGGACCAGTGTGTAGTCATACAGCTATGATTTAGCACAGTGAAAGGACACAGAGCAAAATGAGCAAAGGAAGGGGGTGCTTGGGGTGAAGCCCAGAGGAAATCAGGCCCAGGTTTCTACAGTCCTCCCCCAGGGAAGTCATATGGGACTAGCTTAATCCCCCAGCAGTGAGTTATAGAAACCCACATGGAATATTACCAACCAGGTGAACTCATGTACTGGGGGCTCATCATGTAGGCACCCTCTGCCTTGCATGTAACAAAATCCCAGACTCCCAGAAGGAAGGCAGGTATTGAGTAGGAACCACACTGTTTGAACAAACATTAGGCACAGTAAGCCACCTTTATCATTAGAGTCTTGGGAATGGGCCAGCCTTGCAAGCAGGCCTTTCAGAGGGCAGCAGTCAGGACTGCCCTCCTGATGCTTCTGCGTACACACTCACTCACTTCCTTGTGGGTGTAGGACTGAGACACTGATCTCCTGTAGGTTGCCAGCTGGGGGCTGGTCTTTGCTCCTAGAGGTTTCCCACATCCCTTATGCTTTCTGTGTGGCCTGTTCTTGCAGCAGGGGGTCAAGTCCCTTTCATCTTTAAATTGCTCTTTGTTCTTGTTCTTCTGCTGCACCTCTCTGATTTCCTCTTCTTCTAGCTGGAGAAAGTCCTCTACTTTAAGGGCTCATGTGGTTAGACTGGATCGACTTGGGTAATCCAGGACAGTCTTCCTAACCATAATCCCATCTGCAGAGTCCCTTTTGCCATGCAAAGTAACATATTCACAGTTCCTTTCTTTAGGGCCTGGACATCTTTGAGGCCTTTCTGCCCACCCCACTGTATTTATACATCTCTGATTTTTTTTTTCTTTCTGCATTTGGTATCCTTTCCTAGCAAACACATTTCTCATTGGATCTGAAGATGTTTTCCAGAGTCATATGAAGTCATGTTGCAGGGGTATCTGAGCACCTGCTCGCAGTTGGTGTGTCACAGGTGTCCCCCCTGAGAGGCTGCTGCCCCGCCATCACTAGTGTAGCTCTCACCCACAGCAGTGTCCCCAGCTTGTGGTCTCGCTGATGTAACCTTGACCCCCAGCAAGAAAGACTGTGTATTGGCTTTCTTCTCAGGAAGCCTCCTTCTACTTTTATAAGAAAGTCCAAATCAAGCACTCCTTCTCTGGCCTTAAAAGTTTTGTGGATGTTCTCCCTGTCATAATTTTTTTAAGTGACTTTTCTTGTTCTTCTGGGTCTGTCTGCTGTCTGTGCTAACTCTGTCCGCTAATACATGTTAACTCTTTCCAAATTCCGAAAACGCTGAGAAAAAGGTCTATCCTAACTCCTTACTGAAAATGGACATGAGATGATAATAAGACAAAAGGTCTTTACTTATGTTCCTTTGGGCAAGTTGTCCATATGCTTTGCCACATGTCTGCCATGGAATATTAATTAATATGTGAAATGCAATGTATACCTCTTTAAATTCTCAAAATTATAAAATTGAGACATGGCTGGCCACAAAGTCTTTGAAGAAAAGATTTGAGGACTGCAGGTCCAGTTACTGAAGGTTAGTTATCCAAATTGACTTTCTTAAAAAAAGAAATTATGTTCTTCACTGGTGATATGGTCCACTTTAATATTTTTTCTTAATGAGTGACTGCTTCCATGGCTGAGTTGGATTTCTATGTGAAAATAACCAAAAAAATTAAACAAATACTCAGATCTGTGAAATACATTCCAAAAGGGTTTTATTTAAATGGAAATATAGGCATGTGTCTTACATGACAGAAAAGGCATCACCATCTCTCACCAAGGGATGCACTACATCTCACGACATACAAACTCTTTTGATGTGCAGAGTAAATGTCCTCACTTGAAATGTAGTGGAAGAAGTATCACTGTTGGAACAAGTTTAGAAGGGGTGCATTTCCTATACGATGTGAACAATCATGGTTTATATCGGTCATTTAGTAAACCAGGTGGCTTGACCAAGCTTGGTGCTAAACGTCCATAGGACTTAGAAGATGAGTTTGCAACTTCAGCCCAACTAAATCAGGAAGTGGCCAGAGTCTTAGGACGCTGAGGATCATAGAACAGCATTGCAGTGAGCAGTGCAGCAGATCAGTGATCACTGACAGAGCTCACTAATGTTTATTTTCTACTGTTTCCCTGAGAATATGTCAGCCAACACTTACATCAATCTACTGTGACTCTTAGATTCATTACAAGAATTTTGTGGGGCAGCCCTTGCGAACCAGGATTCTTACCTGCAAGCTAATGTGAGCTCTGAGCTCCCTGGGGGCCTCTGGACCAGGCTGGGGAGAGGTGTGGGCGCCAACCACTGTCCTGCTCTGAGTCTGGGTCTGTGAGCATCCCTGGTGGGCAGGAGAGATCTGTGAGTGGGCAGCCTAGAGCGCTGGCAGTATTCTAGAGGGGTGTTGGGGCAGCTCCATCACCACCCTCCTGGGCACCTATTTGGTCTTCTTGGGACCCTATAGCAAGCCTTGTCCCTCCCAGACCACCTGCCTGCCCTGACTCTGTCTCTTCTCCCTCCCCGTTCCAGTTGTTTGGGAACAATGGGCTGACTCAATGAGAGCCAGGCCAATACCCACCTCTCCTTTCGGGAGACCGTGCCTAATGGTGTCCACTGCAATGGTGTCCTCTGTTGAGGCTTATCTGGCCCAGGGACCACTGGGTCCCTATTGGCCATGGGGACCTTTCCTCCTGCAATTCCTGGGTGTTTTTTCTTCTATTTTATCAATACTTTGTCTTCATTCTCATCTCCTTACTATTTCTCCCTCTTCTCCTCTATCCTTCTATTCTTTCCTTATGTATTTTTTTCACCTATCATTAAATACTTTTCTCCTTATTTCTCTCTTCTCTCTCCATTTTTCCCTATATCCCTCTTCTATCTGTATTGTTACAAATTCTAGAAAATCAACTTGAATCAGTCTAGGTAATTTGGGAATCCGACCACACGGAGAAGGGGAGGATTTAGCTGGGTCTCTGGCATGGCTGTAACTAAGAGGCAGCCCTGCCCTGTGCCTTCTGTGGATTAGCTTCTGGCATTCATTTTCCTATATTGGTTCAAAAATCTGAGGAAATGCTCGGACTTACTTGGCTCTGGCTGAGGGGAGTCTCAGATCTCACCACCTGTGAAGAGCTGATCTGATCAGGACGGCTCCCAGGCCACCCTACACTTAGCACCGAAGCCCCTGGATTGGGGGGTGGGGCCATGTAAAGACTTGATGTCCACCCTAATGGGGGCACTTAGAAGGGAGGGATGCTGGGAGGGCCATATTATCAAATTTCCTGTTCTTTGTCTCTCTCTCTCTCTCTTTCACTCTCTCTCCGTGACCTTTTGCTTTCTTTTCTATTTCTCTGCTTTCCTCTCCTTATACATCTTATCTTTCTCCTCCTCGCCTTCCTTTTTTCTCTATGAATTAAAGGACCTAGATTGCTATGAGTCCTGCTACTCAACATGTAACCTACGGACCAGCAGCATCACCCGGGATCTTGATACAAATATGGAATCTCAGCCCCCACCCCAACCTATTGAATAGAATCTGCATTTTAACAAGATGAGCAGGGGATTCCAGTACAAGCTAGATTGTGAGAAGCACTGACTGGGATGAACCAAGTCCCATCTGTGGGGGAAATTGTTTTGCCCCTTAACTATCCTCCAGCTGCCTGGATCAGAGGAGACTGTGCCGCCTGCTCTAGGATGCAGCTTATCCCACGCACGTGTTAGCCTGAACAGGTGATGCTCTCTGTAACAGGGCCTCAGGAAGCTTGCTCCAGTGCCCTCTGACTGCAAGACACCCTCTTTCTTCCTGATAGTCACCAACCTAGGGGGGCGGAGCCCAGGTATTTTCTCATTGTTATCAGTGAATAACAATCAAGTGGTTAAAGTTAGTCCTATCTTTGAGAACTATAATATTTCCTGAATCGCTATACTCTGCATTCATTAGGAGTTTATTCTTCATATTAAAAACTCATCAGAACGCTAATTCAGAAGTTATATCCTTTATGAATTTAAGATGGAAATTGTTATTCAAGATGCATTGAATTAAACTTAGAATTTAAGTGCATTTTTCTTCCTATGCAGGCCCTCTGTGTGAAAAAGGCATTCTTCTAGGAAAGGACTGGCAAAATATATTTGAGAAAAATAAGAAAAGAAATTACTTGAAATAAACATCAGTTCTAGTATAAATAATTCTATTTAATAGATTTCTTTCGCCTTGAAAAAATAGGTAGCAGTAGGTGCTTAAATGAATATAAAATAGACATAGCAAATCGTTTGAACCTTTGTTCTTCTCTAGATCATTTCCAACCTAGAACACCAAGTAGACTAATTAATAAGGCTAATTAATATTGTATTGAAAGATTCACAACAATCTCACAGTGCTCTAAGAGAGCAACAAAGGTGACCCCAAATTTGCAGGGCAGAAGAAAGACACGGAAATACTGGAAGCATGGGGGTTGGGAAGGGGACTGTTTGTTATACCTGCACCACTTCATTTATTTAAGAGAAAGAGCTGATGCACATATGGCAAAATATTTACCTTGTTAAAATAAATCTAGATTATCAGTACATGCATATCTGTTTTGGGGGGATGTTTGAAATATTGCATAATCAAATTAATAAAGAATATTGGATTCAGGTTTAAAAGAATTACGTTTACTTGGTATAAATAGAAAGATCATATGACTGTGTAGTTTCAGAATAAAGAGGGATAAGAACAGTGTCAAATCATAATAAGAAAAACTGGACTCAGAGATAAGGAGGGTTTGTATGTAAGGAAGCAGACACTCTGCTAAGTGTGAAGCTCTATTGGTAGAAGGAGCGGAAATTCTCTTGACAGAGATTCCTGCTAATTCAGTCATTTAAATATATGTTGGTTTATTTCAGGTCTAGGTTAATACATTTATTGCTAATGAGTTGATGACTCAACAGAGCCAAGCCCCACATCAGGTAGGAGGTTGCAAAGAAGGGTCTGCAGAGTGTGCCTTGGCTGTCTGAGGCTTGTGCCAGCTCCAGGCTTGCCGATTTCAAGTTTGGCTCTGAGACTGGGTGGTTTTGGGCAGAATAGGAGCAGCCTTTCAATGATTGTGTATCGATCTCTTCCATGTACTTGGCCTTGTCAGGGACACGGCCCTCTCCGTCCTAACCATTCACCTCATTACGTCAAGCGCATTGATCCCCGAGGCAGTGACTTTGTACCATGGACAGTCTTGTTGATTGCACTTACCATTGTGGACCACAGTCGAATTTTCTGTACATGTCTCCCCCTCCTGGGCTCTGAGAGCCGTTAGGTCAGGGGTTAATCTCCTCAGAGGGCGAGGCCTATTACAGATTCTCAATAAGGAGTTGTTAGATTGAGTTAAGGAAAAGTTGCTGTTCTCAAACAGACCTCAACCCAGATGGTTAGTTAAGTTAAAACTTAGCCAACTGTGTGATGCTGCTTGTGTGATGAGAGGCTTTCGGTGCCAAGCCTGAGTGTAACAAGAGGCTTAACACTTCTTCCCCACAAAGTTGTACAAGGACGATGCCCTACTGAACCTGAGAGAGAGGTGGTTCCATTTGCCCTTCATTGCAGGTCTCAGTGACAATAGAGATAAAAGCTGGATTTGGTCTGTCGAAAACTCTCAGAGCAGCTGAAAAGGTTGAGGCAGAGAAGTGAATGAGACACCTGAGCTGCTACCACAAAGTAGCCGATGGGTCCCTGGAAACCCAGGATCCAGTAACAACTGCCTCTCGCCAGGGCCAGCTGCATTCGGTGGGTGTGGAGCGTCCTTCCTTCCATTTGTCGATTACACTCCTTCCCAACTTGAAAACCTTCACTCAAATCCCTTTTACTCTGTACTAAAATTGTGTAGACACGCCCTTCTTTTTCTACTCCTAGGATTTTTCATTTTTATTTCTCAAGTATTACTTTTCTTTTGCCATATTTATTCACCTCGTGCTTATTTCACATCAATTCTGGCATCAGGGACTACAGCTTGTTTATCCCGATATCCTTTGTACTTACTTTATTGCTTTGCAAAAGTAACGATTTTGCTCATTTGAATTGCCAGGTATTATCAGGTTGGGAGGGAGGGGTGTGGTGGTGAGTAGAATTTTAAATATGCAGCAGGATAAATAGCAACTATTGAGACATCTTACAAATTACAGTTTTACTTTTCCTGGAATGAAGTAGTTCCAGAAGTGGTGTTATTAGAGATATATGGAAATTAGGATATATTTTATGAAAAAGGTAAATCTTAAACAGTAATATGAACAGAGTATGGCAGAGTTGTGGGGGAAATAGCTTTATAAGTAGACTTTTTTATTCATTTGGGAGATGGCAAGAGTATTGTTTTTGATCAAGAAAAGTAAATGATGGAAAAAGTGAATTTTTACCAAAAAAGGTGCTCCGGCAGCAGACTCATTGAAAGGAAGTGCTGCAGAGCCAAGTTTTGGGAAGGTGGAAGGCAGGACAGCCCAGGGAGCATCTCACCAGGGTTTCATGGAAATTCTTCCTCGTGACTGCAGTTCTGGCAGCTTAGCTTCATAGGATGTTGTACTAATAGTGGGTCTCATAGGGAACGACAGGCAAAGTCTACAAATTCTACAATTTGCACACATAATGTAAATGTACAGAAGGTACAGATATGGTATGTACTTCAGGCTATTCATGGGTGATTTCCTGGGTCTGTTGTTTTGACATAAAAGACTCAAGTGGTTTGGTACCAAACTAATTGGGATCTTGAGAAAATGGCCCACAGCAGAGGTGGAGTGTTTAGAGCACTGCTGTGTTCACAGCCCTTGATAACTCCTATGGTTTCTGCACTCTGCAGTCCTATGCCACTTAACAGTTAGAACAATTTTCTGCCTTTGATGCAGACCACATTTTATATATTTGTATAGACAAAAGCAATGATGAAAGTTTAAAATTTTGCAAAACAGGAAGACAGGCTTTGAGTACTTTTTTTAATATTAATATCACAGTCTCAAAACTCTTGAGATGTTGAGAATTTCTGATCAGCAAACCTCAAACTTTCAGAGTGGCTAAGACTAGGGCAGCAGTTGAGAAGCTGGATGCTGTCCAAGCATGTTTAAGGGTCTCAGACAGAGAGAAATATTGGTTTAGACCAGGGGCCAGCCAACTTTCTCTATAAAGGGACAGATAATAAATATTTTTGGTTTTGTAGACCATGCAGTCTCTGTTGTGACTGCTCAACTCTGCTGTTGTGTGAAAGTAGCCAGAAGCAATATGTAAATGAACGAGTGTGGCAGTGTTCCAATACAACTTTATTTAAAAAGCCACACAGCCAGCTGGTTCTGGGTTTAGGTTGCTTACCCCTGGTCTAGTCCACTTTGTATCTATTTAAGGTATGTGTGGATTCAGTATGAAGAAATGAAAATTACAACATCAGTGTGACACAATGTAACCTCTCCCACTTGAACTCCACAAAACCTTTGCTAATACTCTTGCTTAGGACAGTCCTTTTCAAACTGTGTCCTAGAAAAACTTTCTTTTCATTTTAAATGTATGCATGTAATTTGATGTCTTTCAGAATAAGATATAGATAGTATACATCTGATCTATGATATTATTACATAGCATTTAGCATAAAACTAAGGTTAAAAAGAGAATCAATTTAAAGAAAACTATTAAACCAATAAGAAGTGTTATACTGAGTACTTAGTGAGTGCCTGACACTGCTTCATGCGCTTTATACGTATTTATTAAACACATCCTCACAACAGCCCTCTTATGCCCAGTTTACAGAAAAGGACACTGAGGCATGAAAAGTTCAAGTTCACTATCCTCAAATCACAGAACTAGTTAGTGATGTAATAAGGATTTGAACCCTAGCTGTCTGGCTGCAGGGCCCACACTCAAACCACCTCACCACAGTACAGAGGATTCATGTTGGAGGTGAATAAAGTGATGATACAGGATGGGGATCCTCCTCCTCAGGGCGTGGGAAGCAAGCACTCTCAGACAGTGCTGGTAGGAGCATAAAATGGCCTAAGATGGGGATATGCCCAAAGCATATACCCAAAGCGGGATCTTGAAGAGATGTTTGTACACCCATGTTCATCACAGCATTATGCACGTCCTTGGAGGACAATTTCCATAAACTTAAGTGTTCAAAAGCACCCGCTAGTTAGAGCGCTGAAGATGACAGCCCAAAAGGAGTAATGCTTTGAAGTCCTGTCAATATATCGTCTACACCAAGTAACAATTCCACTTCTAGGAGTTAGTCCCACAGGAACACTCAGAGGTGCACAGAAAGTGCCTGTAAGAAAACTAAGTGCATTGTTTACAGTCAAGATCCAGTTTTCTGTCAATAGGTGAACACAAAGAAATTACGATACTCCATTTTATGGAATAATATAGTATTATATGGAATTCATTCCTTTGAAAACAATGAGGTTATTTAATTAATTGATCTGTTTATTTATTTGAGGTAACGTTGGTTTAAAACATTATATAAGTTTCATGTGTACAAGATTATCAAATGCATTTATTCATAATGAGATTTAAGAAACCTTTTTTTTTTTACAGCTAGGAAAAGGGATGTATTTATTGTGCTCCCATTAGAAATTTCCAAGATGAACATATACGTATATGTGCATGTAAATATATATAGACTATTTCTGGAAGCATACAAGATAAATTATTAATAGCATTTCTCATTCTGGGTAAAGATATGCCATGAGTACGCGATGAATGGTATTTTTAAACTACATGCGTATATTGCTGTTCAATTCAATACCAGGTTTTGAAAGGATTAGAGGAAAAAAAGCAAAGGAAATACAAAATAGTTTTTTAGTTGTGGTAAAAAAAACATAACATTAAATTTACCATCCTTACCATTTTTAAGTGTACGGTTCAGTGGTGTTAAGTATATTCACATTGTTGTGGAATAGATCTCTAGATCTTTCTCAACTTGTAAAGCAAACTTAAACCCACTAAACACAAATTTCCCTCCCCATCCCCTCAGCCCTTGGCAACCATCTCTCTACTATCTGTTTCAATGATTTTGACTACCTTAGATACTTCATATTAGTGAAATCATACAGTGTTTGTCCTTTCGTGATGGTTTATTTCCAGTAGCATAATGTCCTTGAGTATCCATATTATAGCACATGACAGAATTTCCTTCTTTTTAGGGCTGCATAATATTCTATTGTATGTATATCCCAGATTTTGTTTATCAGTTGCTATGGTCTGAATGTTTGTATCCCACCAGAATTCATACGTTGAAATCCTAACCCCTTAAGGTGATAGTATTAGTAGGTAGGGGGTTTTGGGAAGTGACTAAGTCTTCCACTAAGAAAGGGCTTAGTGCCTCATAAAGAGGCTCCAGAGAGATCCCTACCTGATTCCAACATGAGAGAATGCAACAAAAGTCTGAGACCCAGGGCTTCCCTGGTGGCGCAGTGGATGAGAGTCTGCCTGCCAATGCAGGAGACACGGGTTCGAGCCCTGGTCTGGGAAGATCCCACATGCCGCGGAGCGACTAGGCCCGTGAGCCACAATTGCTGAGCCTGCGCGTCTGGAGCCTGTGCTCCGCAACAAGAGAGGCCGCGATAGTGAGAGGCCCGCACACCGTGATGAAGAGTGGCCCCAATTGCCGCAACTAGAGAAAGCCCTCGCACAGAAACGAAGACCCAACACAGCCATAAATAAATAAATAAATAAAATAAAATTAAAAAAAAAAAAAAGTCTGAGACCCACAAGAGGGCCCTCACCCAAACTTACTGGCACCCTGACCTCAGACTGTCAGCCTCTAGAACCGTGAGCAATAAATTTCTATTGTTTGTAAACCACCCAGTCTGTGGTATTTTGTTATATCAACTTGAATGGACTAAGAGAGCTATTCATCCATCTACGGGCAGTTGGGTTGTTTGCACCTGTTGGCTATTGCGAATAATGCTGTGATAAACATGGGTATACAAATATCCCTTCAAGATCCAGATTTCAGTTGTTTTGGACATATACCCGGCAGAGGAATTGCTGGAGCTTATTATGCTAATTCTATTTTTACTTTTTTTGAGGAACCTTCATATTGTTTTTTATAGTGGCTGCACCATTTTGCATTTCCACAAGGGTTCCAATTTCTCTGCATCCTCCCCTAAATAGTGTTTTTATTTGGTTCCCTTACCCACTGAAATAGCCTCAAGATATGTGGGGAGATGCAATCCACATGGACCCTGAGTGCTTGTGTGCTCTTTCTAGATAGGCTAAGAGTGAAGGCTCTAGCTGCATTTTATCCAGGCCATTCTCAGGGTGTGCTAGCGAAACAGCAGTCCTGAGAGATGAGAGGCCAGCCTCCCCCAGGCAAGGAGCAGGTCTGCATCTTCTCATTACAAGAGCAGTGAATCCCCCGAGCGTGGTGCTTGATCCTCTAAGGCAGCCCACTGCCTGCAGCATCATCCGCCCTGGACCCTTTGCATTACCTGCAGCACATAGGGAGGTTCATGGGAAACCGAGGCAGTATTCACTAAGCCGTGTCTCTGCCACGCGAACAGCTTCCAAAATGGTGCCGTTTCTCAGATGTCTTTCTGGATGACCATGAACTATACGACGCTCAGTCTCTCTGTGCTGGTGTTTGGAATGCTTTCAGTTATCGTCTTTTCTCTTTCATGGTGCTTTTCTGCTGATCTTGTTTCCCAAATTATACACTCGACCTAAATTATGTCAAATATAAGATCTGTGTACTAACTGTTAGAAGTCAAACCATTTATATGGCCTTTTTATTAAACATAAAAAATATAAAAATATGCTCATTACTTACTTGAGATTTTCAGCTCAAATTGGGATTTAGACTTAAGTTTCCTTCATGTAAGTAGATTCTAAGTCATTTCCACAGTGAATATATTCCTAATACAGGCTTTTAGATGATATAGATAAGAGTAAGTACTATTTCAAGTTAAGAAAAACCTTTTTGGGTGACTTTCTTCTTTTTTAAAAATGAATTTTATCGAAATATAGTTGATTTACAATGTTGTGTTCATTTCTGCCATGCAGCAAAGTGATTCAGTTATGTATATATACACATTCTTTTTCATATTCTTTTCCATTATGTTTTATCACAGGATATTAAATATAGTTCCCTGTGCTATACAGTAGGACCTTGTTGTCTATCCATTCTATATATAACAGTTTGCATCTGCTAATCCCAAACTCCCAATCCATCTCTCCCCCAGCCCTCCTCACTCTTGGCAACTTCAAGTCTGTTCTCTATGTCTGTGGGTCTGTTTCTGTTTCCTAGATAAATTCATTTGTGTTGTATTTTAGATTCCACATAGAAGTGATAGCATCTGATATTTCTTTTTCTCTATCTGACTTACTTCACTTCATATGATCATCTCTAGGTCCATCTGTGTTGCTGCAAATGGCATTATTTCATGCTTTTTATGGCTGAGAAGTATTCCGTTGCATATGTGTACCATGTCTTCTTTATCCATTCATCTGTCGATAGACATTTAGGTTGTTTCCATGTCTTGACTATTGTAAATAGTGCTGTAAAGAACATTGGGGTGCATGTATCTTTTCTAATTATAGTTTTCTCTTGATATATGCCCAGGAGGGGGATTGCAGGATGATATGGCAACTCTATTTTTAGTTTTTTGAGGAACCTCCATACTGTTTTCCAGAGTGGCTGCACCAGTTTACATTCCCAGCAACAGTGTAGGAGGGTTCCCTTTTCTCCATACCCTCTCCAGAATTTGTTATTTGTAGACTTTTTAATGATGGCCATTCTGACTGGTGTGAGGTGGTACCTCATTGTAGTTTTGATTTGCATTTCTCTAACAATTAGCAGTGTTGAACATCTTTTCATGTGCATGTTGGCCATTTGTTTGTCTTCTTTGGAGAAATGTCTATTTAGGTTTTCTGCCCATTTTTCAATTGGGTTTTGTTGTTGTTGTTGTTATTGAGTTGTATGAGCTGTTTGTATATTTTGGAAATCAAGCCCTTGTTGGTTGCATCATTTGCAAATATTTTGTCCCAGTCCATATGTTGTCTTTTCATTTTGTTTATAGTTTCCTTTACTGTACAAAAGCTTGTGTGTTTGATTAGGTCCCATTTGTTTATTTTTGCTTTTATTTCTATTGCCTTGGGACACTGACCTAAGAAAACATTGGTACTATTTACGTCAGAGGTTGTTTTGCCTATGTTCTCTTCTAAGAGTTTTATGGTGAGGTGGCTTTCTTCTGGCATATATAAGGGTAAGCTAGGGCTTCCCTGGTGGCGCAGTGGTTGAGAATCTGCCTGCCAATGCAGGGGACACGGGTTCGAGCCCTGGTCTGGGAGGATCCCACATGCTGTGGAGCAACTGGGCCCGTGAGCCACAACTACTGAGCCTGTGCGTCTGGAGCCTGTGCTCCGCGATGGTGAGAGGCCCAGGCACCGCGATGACGAGTGGCCCCAGCTCACCACAACTGGAGAGAGCCCTCGCACAGAAACGAAGACCCAACACAGCCAAAAATAAATAAATAAATTTATTTTTTTAAAAAAAGGATAAAATCAATCAGTTCAATTTAAAAAAAATAAAAAAAAATAAAAGGATAAGCTGTCTCTGAGATTATATTACATTGGTTTGGATGCATGGACAGGAGTGCATCTGTCTGCCATGCACCCTAAATACCTATAGGGTGAGCTCCGGACCTGAAGCACATGACTCATCTTCCAGTCATTTCCCCAATTACCCTGTGGTGTGCTTGAAAACCTCTGCTTATTTTATTGGCATACTCTACCTTTCACTTTGTCCTTGAGGAGGGATCAGTTAAGAGCTAAGGAAGAGCAGTTTTGAAGAAGAGTCAAAGGTCAGGGCATTTCTCTAGAAGGAGCTGTGCATAAGAAAGAAGAAGGGCAGGTGGTGGAAATACCAGAACTTAGCCTCACACTACAGCTATGGCCAAGGGAGAGAAGTTCAAAATAAATAATGTTTGATGTGCATTAGACAAATGAAGTTTATTTGGATTTGAACTCCTGTCTTCTCTTTTATGTTTTTTTAATGTTCTTAATCATTCAACCTGAATGGCTTATCTTCCTCTCAGAGCTTTGAACATTTTAATAATTCAGTATCCTTCTTTTTTAGAAGAGAGAGAAGAGAAAAATCACTTGAGCAGTGGAAAGAGATCCCTGGGGAGCTCTTGTGTATGCTGCAGCAAATGCTTTATTAGCTAAAGTTCCCACTGATGGAAAATTCAGACATAGGAAGAGCTCCTACATATTGGAAGCAAATTTGAGAGTTACCAAAAAATATCGTCAGAATGGAATGCAAAATTACTGTGGCAACACTTTTTCATCCATATATACCCAAGTCATAATAAGTGAAATGGTCAGTGAATTACATCGCCAATAAGTTTTCTATCCTGAGATTAAATAAATAATAAATACATGAGTCACTTATTAAAGGAACCTGACTGTGATATCTAGGGTCTTTTGAAAACCTTCCCCTGTCAAACAGTACAGGGCACCTTTAAACTGAAAGGAATTAAATCTCTCCCTGTATGAGTTTCCTAGGGCTGCTGTAACAAAGTACTGGAAATTGAGGGGCTTAAAACAACAGAAATTTATTCTCTCATAATTCTGGAGGCTGGAAGTCCAAAATCAGTGTCTTGGCAGGGCATGGGCAGGGCAAGGGTCTCGGGAGAATCTCTTCCAGGTCATTCTCTTAGTTTATGATGTTGTCAGTAATTCTTGGAGTTCTTTGGCTTGTAGATCATCACTCCAATCTCTGCCTCCACTGTCATGGGGTGTTCTCCCTCTGTGTCTTTATTTCATCTTCCCTCTGTGCATGTCTCTTCTCTTCTTGTAAGGACTCAGGTCATATTGGATTAGGGTCCACTGTCATGACCTCATCTTAACGTAATGACTTCTGCAAAGACCAGATTTCCAAATAAGTTCACATTCACAGGTTCCGGAGTAAGAACTCCAATATATCTCAACGTGAACATGACAGTGGCCTGGAAGGACAGAGGTGGCTATCGTCAAACGATGCTTATCGTAAAGGAAAAGAGGCACTTTCTCATTTTGTTTGTTGTGCCCACTTTTTGTAAGGGAAGAAGAAGATTAATCTGGAATTGATGAGAAATTGATAAGAAATGCTCTGGACACCATGGCAAATGGAATGTGAGAAAATGAGCAAACAACACCCCTGAGTACTACAAGGAGTGGCATCTAGAAAGGGAGGCTGGAGTTTGTGTCAAGGTGAAGAACCGTGGTTGGTGTCTGACATTTACTGAGTGTTTATTGTGAGCCAGTCATGGTTTTAAGCATTTCAGGTGCATCATGTCATTTAATCTTTCTCCATGAGTGTCTTCATTTTACAGACGAAGAAACTGAGGCTCAGAGTTACACAATGGTCAATTTCTGTGTTACTCTGGAATATTCTAAGGTATGATTGAAGTAGCCCTTTATTTTCCTGTTTATTATTATTATTAATTATGTGCAGTGAGATGGATTCCCAGAACACACAGAAGAAAGAGAGGATGAGAGGGAGGAAGACTTTACAACGCAATCGTGTTCTTGGTGGGGCAGAGGCAAGTCTGGGTCACCTCAGGGCTGGGTTTAGGAGGTGAGGGTGCACCCAAGGGCAGTGGTCAGAAAAGACCTGGAGAACTGCTGACCTCAGGATCCTGAATGGACACCTATGTGCTGTGGTTTTGCTGTTGTCCCAGCCTAGGCTGTAGCTCTGTTCTTAGGGATCTGCCATCTTTGCTCAAGGTTCCACATAGAAACAAAGATGCTGGATTGTTTGGTGCCTTTGTGAATTCTGTCTCCCTACTGGGAGTGAGATGTAGAATAGACACAGATGTTCCTGCCAGGTTTGGAAGCCAGCGATGAGGAGTTCAGCGTTGGACAAAATGCATTCCCTGCTTCATAAAGGGGTGTGGACTTGCTCAGCTCAGGACCTGGGGCGTCTTGGTTCAGGGAAATGAGAGACAGAGCAGTTCTAGGCCAGGCTTTGCTTTTCTGCCCTCTTATCTGGACACAACCTCTCTGAGCATCAGTTTTTCCTGAGTCTTTGTCCTTTCCTGGTCCTTTCCTCAGTCATAGGAAGCCCTCAAGATGCATCAAGATGTATATTATTCCCTAAATCGATCTGAACCCAATGCCTGGTCCTCAAGAAGTACGTTAGGCCAAGAATCAACCAGGGAAGGGGAGGAAGGATGAAAGGAGGATGCAGGGGAGAGGTGCACAGGTAAGAGTCCTAGCTCAGCTGTCACCTGCAGAACAGAAGCAAGTGGCCTTGATTGTTCACACCTCACTTTACCTGCCTCCAGATTGGAGCCTGAAGAGCTTGACTGGATTCAGTTCTCTCTATTAGAAAGTTGTTAGGTCATTTTCAAATGTCATTTTAATTTATTTTCTCATTTACACTTACTTTGGTTTTGCTTTCTGCTTTTTTCTCCTGATTTTGGCTTTATTACTTTCAAGTAACACTTTTCTTTCAATCACCATTTTCTTCTTCTTAATGCCAGTTTACGTTGTTTGCTAAGGGCTGATTTTGTTACCTTCACTCCTGTTTTGTCTATTTGACAGCCCCCTGAGATGATCTGTTTACTGCACTGTGTTCCCCAAGAAACAGTGGGGAAGCTGCCTAACAGACAATCTCCTGGGAGACTTTCCGCTACCCGTTTTCAGTGGGAAGCAGTTTCAGTCAGAACTGGCTCGCTCATCATAGCTGGGTAATATAAGCATGCAAATCACAGGGGGTGGGAGCACGTGGCCTCTCGGCGTTTATCTTGATTGAATCATGGGTGTGTAACTTTCCGTCGTCGTTCAGCTCTTGATTTGTATTAATGATTCAGAGTTCATTACCTTAAGATAAAAAAGGTGTTCCTGCTGGCAAGAGCTAGATAAGATTGTGGGCAATTTGAGACTCTCACTGTGTGAAGTTGATGATGACTATATTCCCTGGTAAGAACTGAGAAATTCTGTCCTGTCCTGCCACCGCGTGACACCAAGCAAGGTACAGTCGCAATGGGCTTTGTGTCACTGACATGAAATTGAGGGTGGGCGTGGTGGCACCCACCCAGAGTGCCCAGGAAATCTGCAGCAGTGGCTGGGACGAGTAGAGTTTCCCATTACCACAGGGAGTTCATAGGCAGGAAACTTTCTGTTTCTCATTGTATCAGTCTGGGTCTCATTGCTAACATTTCACCTAAATGAAAATGCACTTTTACTTTGTTTAAATTTTTCTTGTGGTAAAATATACATAACATATAATTTACCCTTTTAAGTATTTTAAGTGGCATTAAGTACACTCACATTGTTGTGTCACTATCACCCCACTATTCATCTTCAGAATTTTTTTGAGAGGTAAAACAACTAATATTTACTGTGTATATTTTTTATACAATTTTTAAAGGTTACACTCCATTTTCAGTTATTACAAAATATTGGCTCTATTCTTCGTGTCGTACAAGGCATCCTTGTAGCCTCTCTTACACCCAATAGCTTGTACCTCCCACTCCCCACCCTTTTTTTGCCCCCCTCCCCCCGGTAACCACTAGTTTGTTCTCTATATCTGTGAGTCTGCTTCTTTTTTGTTATATTCACTAGTTTGTTATAGGTTTTAGATTCCACGTGTAAGTAATATCAGACAGTGTTTGTCTTTCTCTGTCCGACTTCTTTCATTCAGCACAATGCCCTCCAAGTGCATCCATCAGAACTTCTTTCATCGTCCCAAACTGAAACTTGCTACCCATTAAAAACTAACTCCCCATTTCCTTTCTTTCTCCAGGCGCTGGCAATCACCATTTTACTGGCTTTATAAATTTGAATAGATACCTCATATAAGTGGAATCATATAATTTTTGTTCTTTTGTAACTAGCTTATTTCACTTAATGTTTTCAAGGGTCATCTATTCTGTGGCATGTGTCAGAATTTCCTTCATTTTAAGGCTGAATAATATTCCACTGTATGTATATCCCAGATTTTTTTAATCCATTCATCTGTTGGTAGATATTTGGATTGTTTCCACCTTTTGGCTATGGTGGATAATGTTGCTGTGAACATGAGTGTACAGATATCTCCTTGAGACCCTTCTTTCAACTTTTTTGGATATATACCCAGAAGTGAAATTGCTGGATCATATGGTAATTCTATTTTTAATTTTTTGAAGAACTGCCATAACGGTCTTGCAAGTGGCTGCACTGTTTTACATTCCTACCAGCAGTGCACGAAGTTTCCTATATAACCTTGCCGACACATCTTATTTTCCATTAAAAAAAAAAAAATAGCCAATCTAAAGGGAGTGAAGTAGTATCTTACTATGGTTTTGATTTGTATTTCCCTAACAAACATCTTTTTCTGTGCTTATTGGGCATTTGTGTATCTTCTTTAGATAAATGTTTATTGCAGTACTTCGTGCATTTTAAAATCAGATTGATTTTTTTGTTGTTGAGATGTACAAAGTTCTTTATATATTCTGGATATGAACCCCTTATCATATATATGATTTGCAAATATTTTCTGTTGTTCCATTGGTTGCCTTTTTCACTCTGTTGATAATGTTCTTTGATGTATCCAAGTTTTAAATTCTGTTGTTATGTTTTGATATTTCTTCTTTTTCAATGTAAGCATTTATAGCTATATGTTATACTATATGTTAACATATATGTTTATATGTTTCTTTGGCAAGAAATCATTGCCAAATCCAATGTGATGAAATTTTTATACTATGTTTTCTTCTAAGTGTTTTATAGTTTTAGGTCTTAGGTTTAGGACTTTGATCCATTTTGAGTTAATTTTTGTATATGGTGTAAGGTAAGGGTCCAGTTTTATTCCTTTACATGTGAATATCCAATTTTCCCAGCACCAATTGTTGAAAAGACTGTCCTTTCTGAATACATGGTACCCTTGTTGAAAATGATTTGTAGATCACTTTGGGAAACATTGACATCTTAAAAATATTAAGTTTTCTAATCCATGAACACAGAATGGTTTTCCATTTATTTGTGTCTTTAATTTCTTTTAGCAATGTTTTGTAGTTTTCAGAGTACAAGTCTTTTGCCTCCTTGACTAAGCTTATTCCAAAGTATTTTATTCTTTTTGATAATGTTGTTAATGGAATTGTTTTCTTAATTTTATTTTTGGATTGTTCCTTACTAGTGTATTGAATTGCAACTGATTTTTGTGTATTGATTTTGTATCCCGAAACATTGTTCCCTGATTAGTTCTAACAATTTTGGGGGGGGGGGGTGGATCTTTAGGGTTTTCTACATATAAAATCATGTTGTCTGCAGAGATAATTTTACTTCTTACTTTACAATTTGGATGTCTTTCATGCTTAATTTCTGTGGCTAGGACTTCCAGTATTATGTTGAACAGAAGTGACAAAATCTAGCATCCTTGTCTTGTTCCTGATCTTAGAGGAAAAGCTTTCAACCTTCACCAAAAATTATCATGTTCAGCGTGGGTTTTTCATATATGGCTTTTTATTATGTGGAGGTAGTTTCTTCTATTCTTAGTCTCTTGAGTGCTTTTATCATGTAAGTGTGCTGACTTTTGTCAAGTGCTCTTTCTATATCAGTTGAGATGATCCTGTGCTTTTCCCCTTCATTTCATTAATACTGTATATGACATTGCTGGTTTTCTATATATTGAACCACCCTTGCATTCCAGAAATAAATCCCACTTGGTCATGGTGCATAATCCTTTTAATATGCTGCTAAATTGGATTTACCAGTATTTTGTTGAGGATTTTTGCATCATTGTTTATAAGGCATGTTGGTCTACAGTTGTCTCTTCTTGTAGTGTCCATGTGGCTTTGGTATCAGAGAAATGCTGGCCTCAGAATGAGTTAGAGAGTGTTCCTTCTCCTTTAAGTTTTGTAAGAGTTTGAGAGGATTGGTGTTGGTTCTTCTTAGTTCTTCTAAATATTTGGTAGAATTCATCCATGAAGTCATCTGGTCCAAGGCTTTTCTTTGCCAGGAAACTTTTGGTTACCAATTAAATCTCCTTACTAGGTCTATTCAAATTTTCTGTTTCTTTTTGATTTAGTTTTGGTAAGTTATGTGTTTCTAGGAATTCATCCATTTCACCTGGATTATCCAGTTTTTTAGTGTACAGTTCATAGTAATCTCTTATAATCCTTTTATTTCTGTTAAATATGTAGCCATGTCTTTGTCTTTATTTCTGATTTCAATTATTTGAGTCTTCTTTTTTTTATTTTCCTTAGTCAATCTAGCTAAAGATTTGTCAATTTTGTTGATTTTCAGGGAACCAACTCTTGGTTTCATGGATTTTTTCTATTGTTTTTCTAGTCTCTCTTTGTTTATCTCTGCTCTAATCTTTATTATTTCCTTCCTTCTTTGAGCTTTCAATTTAATTTGTTCTTCTTTTTCTAGTCCCTTAAGGTGTAAGGTTAGGTGGCTGATTGTGATATGTTTCTTCTTTTTCAATGTAAGCTTTTACATTATATTTTCCTCTAAGTACTGCTTTCCCTGCATCCCATGAGTTTTGGTAAGTTGTGCTTTCACTTTCATTTTCATTTCATTGTTTTCTTGATTTCCTTTAGTTCTTTGTTGGTGTATTCCTTTAACCTTTTGAGCATACATAAGATAGTTGTTCTAAAATCTTTTCCCAGTAAGTCCAAAACCTGTTTCTTGAGGTATGGTGTCTGGATATTTATTTTGTTCCTTTGAATGAGCCTAGTTTTACTGTTTCTTTGTATGCCTGGTGATCTTTTGTTGAAAACTGGGCATTTTAAAAAACAGCCACCTCTCCCAGTCTTCTTATACTTGCTCTACACAGGGGAAGACCTTTGTAATCAGCCTAATGTGATGTCTTAGGGTCTTTTCAGGCCTGTGTTGTCTCTGGACCAGTGTGTGTGTTTTTTTTCCCCCAGTTCTCCTATTTATACATCTGCTTTTAAATGTCTTGCTTTTCTAAGAGTCTCACTCTTGCTTACTCTTGGGGCCTTAGCTGTTCTATTGTACTCCTCAATCAGTAATCTCTTGTCCTTGGTGTCTGTGGGTCTGTAGTTACCTTTGCAACCGTTTTTACAAATCATACCCGCTGCTTCCCATGGCTCCCTTATTCTGAGATCTAAGCCATTTTTGTTTGTCTGAACTCTGAGTTAGGTGTCAAAAGACCAATCCTTAGGCAGCCCACAGACAGGTTAGAACATTGCAGATCAGTCTGCTCTCTCTCAGGTTTGCAAAAGGGGGCTGGGGATCTGGCTGCCACTTTCCTCAAGCTGCACTTAAAAGTGACTAAAAAATGCCACAGGTTTCCTACACTTTTAAATGTGACATTTTTTTGATGGTGCGTTCGCTTGGTTGTTGTAGATCTTTGACTCATTTCTATAGTTTGTATAATGCCTTTTTAGTCTGTTTCTGGTTATGTACTTAAATCAAAATAAGAACATATTCTCATCACTGCTGGAAGAAAAGAGTCTTTACTCTGCCAACCTGTCACGTGTGATGGATAAAAGGGCCCTTAGGACTGCACGTGGACACTGTCACTTTTTACAGAGAACCAATTGACCTTGTATAACTGGAGATGCTTCCCCTCAAACACAGCTCTGCTCCCTCTGCTGAGGGTGGTGTCAGTCTCTCCAGATGCTGCTGGAAATGGAACACTGCATGCCTGGACACCCCACAAAAATAAAGGGTACTGACGTGCTCCCAGGCCAATACTTGTTCAGGAAGTGAGAGAAGTACTGTAGATATAAAAACATGCCAGTTTCTAAGGCAGCCTTCACTCCACATAGGAAGTACCTGGCCAGGATTTGATTTGATAAAAAATTAGTATCACAGTTAGAAACCAGACCTGACCCTGAGCTCCTTCAATGACTTCATCTAATGTCTCCCTGTTGACCCACCCAGGCCTTATCTTATCCTGTGTCTGGCTATCTTTGGCTCTGCCAATCCCCTAAGCCCTTCCCTGCCCCAGCATCTCCTCTCTCTAGGTGCATTTCAGGTGACCTACACTTACCAATTTCTATCAGATGTTTCCTGAGGGCCATCTGGATGTGATCCTAACAACCCGGGCTGAGTGATGCCACTTTGTGGAGTCACTAAATGACACATTTCTGTGGGTCACGTCCTCCCAGCCCAGCGGCCCTAACAAGCACCAGCACGGAAGCTGCTGGCAAACGCTGGGAGGAGCCCTCAGTACTGCAGGGAGCTGCCGGGGGCAGCCTCTCAGGGCCCCACACCCAGGGCTCATCCCAGGAGACACTCCTGAGGAGGGGAAGGCAGGGCTGTGCCCTTGAGGAAGGAGGGACCGCTCACCTCTCTGACCTCGGGCTGGAGAAGGACGAGGGCTCGGGACCGTGGAAGACGGCAGGGAGCTCGCCCTCCTCCCTGAGAGCTCGATGAGCTGCATCCAGGCGAGGAGGTGAGACCCTGCTCACTGCCCCTCCCTCCGGAATGCAGTCACTGCTACTGAGAACTCTACCCCAGCCCTGATTTCATTGTGGCTGGTTAGAAAAAAGGGAAAACAAACAAAACTAAAACCAAAACCTGACTCTGTACCAGAAGATAAATGAACTTCCATGTGTATGTAGCACCTTTTAAGGATTTGTCTAATTCCAAATGAAATGATCTCTATTTTAACTCATTACTGATTACTAATTTTCTTCATTTCAGATACAGTCTATAACAATAGATTCCCGTCTGTGTTCTGAAGCAAATCCCCCAGCCTCGCCTCCCACCCCTGTGGGGCCTGGGGAGGGGGGAGGCATCTTCCCCCAGAGAAGGTGGGCATATTCCCCCCTCTCCCCCGTGCCTCCCTGGGCACCCCCTTGCCTGGGGACTGCGGTCTCCCTTCCTTACTCTCACACTCAGGGCCCCTCACAGAGTGGCCCTGACCTGACTCCCCAGACTCTTCTCACCATCCTGTTTCCTAAACTTCAGCCAAGTTCCACCCAGCATCCTGCTTGTCGGGAGAGTGTACCGCCTTCTTCCAAGTCCAGGCCTCTGCATGGAGGTTTGCTCTACCAGAAATGCCCCTCCTCTTGTGGCAACAGTTTAAATTCCTCGTTATTAAATTACAAATCTGCAGCCTCCTCCTCCTTGAGCATTGCCTGATTTCCTAGCAAACGTATCTGCTGCAATTCCCTGCAGAATCACGTCAGGTCAGGGGCCACTTGGTGCTAGTTTCGGTTCCTGCATCCCAGCCTGTGCATCCCTGAGCACACAGCTCCGTCTCATTTGTCTCTGCCTTGGGTGTTTCCTCATCAGTTAGTCTCCGTAAACGTTGTGAGTGAAGTATTTTCTACATTTCCAGGTATAAGCAGCTGCCATCTCATAAGGTAACTTTCTTAAAAGAAGTGATTCACGGTGTATAGAGCATATTGTAGTTTAACCAGTGGTGGGGGGCAGGGTTGATACAAGTTTCTTCTCATTATTCCTAATACCAGCTCACCAGAGTGATGCTTAAAGGCAAGGACAGCTATGCTAATTTTTGCAGAATAATTTTTAATTCACAAAAACCATTCATTCTAAGACTGAAAAGTTGTATGTGAGATAAGCGTATCGTTAATACATCCACAGGCAAATTTTTACAGCCCTGGGACATTACGATGCCCTTAAATCCTCTTGGAACAGGTTGAAAGTTAAACTGCATTGAGGATTTCTGAATTGCTGATACTATGATATACCATAGTTCTATAGTTCATCTAAATTAATAAAATGAGATTTAAAAATCATATTCAAAATTGAGCAAAAGCCAAACTAACTCTTTTCATATTAATTAAATGATAATAGTGAGAAGTATGATTGTCCCTTTCGTAAAACATACCAAAATTATATGTTAGATTACATTCACTTAGCACAAAATGTCTTTCAAAAATAAACTGTAAGCACTAAACAATCTGAGGGATACACCTGCACAATTTTAGTTGCATATCTGCGTGTACATGACTGACATCCCTGACAGCTTGTAATTCATGTTTTAAAAAATGATTCAGTATTTTAAAAGAATATAGCAGAAGGATAGCTTCTTATGCCTAAATCACCTGTTGTGCAAAGTCCTCACTCTAGTGCATTTTACACAATAGGGTTTTATTAGTCATAAACCATGGCTGACAGTCCTAAGCGCCAGTGTAAATGGGGAGGATGAAAATAAAGATGGGGCCTGAGAAACTGAGCTATTGTGAGCCAAGGTCCGGGAAACAGACTCTCTAATAGCTTATTGGGTGTCTAGGAGCCAACAGAACCTTCTAGATAGTCTGTATAGGAAATCATCTAGCTTTCCCAAACTGCATACATTTGGAATTAAAATTCCATTTGCTGCCAGTATCATTGTAAATGGGGGAGTAAGTCCCCCTTGTAGGGTCTTTAAGGGCCACTGCAATATTTCTGCAGAAGAAATTACAGGGTTTATTATACTCACAGGTCCTAGAGGAGAAGACAGGGCGCACCTCACCATTCAGCAGCCACCTAGCAGGTGGGGAGTCGAGAGAGAGTGAGGACCTTGGGCAAGTCTGGGTGGAGCAGAAACAAGGCTTGAGGAGATTTCATTGTTTCTTGGAATGTCTAGGTCACAGTCGGGGAGGGCAAAAAGGGAATCTTGCGGCAGGAACCAGCCTGGGCACACCCACGCACCTGGTCCCCTGGGTGTTGAGGCAGCAGGAAAATAGGAAATTTAAAAAAAAATTTACAATCCAATCATCTTCACTCTTTATTCTCACTTTCAACCTTATTTTCCAAAATATACAATCCTTAGTTCTCCGAAAGTTAGGGAGAGGAAACTGGCTTCCTATTAGTTAACGGTGATGCAACATTGAAACACTGGACATCCTGCTGAGGTTTCCATGGTGTCCGCTGGGCTCTGCAGCACCCAGCTCCTGGAACTTTTCAGACTCCTCAGTGAATTCATTATTGTTTAACAAGAAAAGAACACCCCGTCTTTCTGTTTTTGTTCCTTCTGTCACTGTTTTTATTCTACCTTGCCTCATTCTACAAACCATCGGCCATGGAACTCCTGTATAGTTTTTCATTGTACATAAAACACCAATACATCTTCCATCGTGGAGGTAGTCAGGGCAATCACTGTTACCTCTCTTTTGCGCAGAAAAATGGAGGTTCATGGAGATTAAGAGATGTATACAAAGTTGGAATCACAACAGGTCAGGAACTCTAATTTAGTTCTTTGGACTTAAAAAAATATTGTTTTCTCCACAAATTCATCACTGCCTCACTAAGTTTGTATGTGCAGCAAACATGGACAGAAGGCTCTTAGGTCTGGGCATTCATCACTACCTCCAGGGAGGGAGCCGAGGGGCAGCGGTGCTGAGAGCTCTCACTGCCCTCAATCTCCACCTTTGCTCCCCTGAGCTCAGGTAGGACCCTGTGGGCAACTCATATGGCCCCCCAGGGCTCTCCTAATGGGTCCAACATTGAAGCCAGGACACAGACCCCATGGGGCCTGTAAACTGCCTGCCCATTTGCACAAGGATGACAGGCAGACTCAGTGATAGGACAGGCAGAGCCCACAGAGAAACAGTAAGGAAGTCACCTGCTCCTCTGTGCTTCATTGAACCTTTGAGAGACAGGCACGGAACCGAAAATGCCATCCTTGTATCAGGACACCTACCACACTTATGTCACTTTCAAACACAAAGGCAAAGAGACTTTATGTCACTCAAAAACACCAAGTAAAAGCTTCTTCAAGACAGGAGGTGAACAGAAGAATTCTATCTTTGACTATTCCTACAATATTTGTAGTGAGTATTTAACATGAAAAAGTAGTCAAAGTATTTTTCTTAAAATCACCTCCTATGCAGCTATATAAATCTTTAAGTAAAATAGTCCAGGATAGACATATAATAGAGACTGCACACATTCATGAATTTATCTGCCTCCTAACAAGCCCAACTTGTGAAGTGTAGAGCATTTTATATGTTAGAGGCATAATTATAAATCGCTAAAATACCCGCTTGATCACACTGCAGTACATTTTCATTGCTTTACTTGAATGCTCACCTAAGATTTTTCTCTGAAATGTACTCAGAGCAGAGACAGTTATACAATGAAAGTGAGAAATTGTAAGAGCATAACACTGTCTTAGAAATAGTCCATGTAGAAACCACTTACCCCAGCACAGTCTTTCCACATGTTTTATGTTCTGTCCACAGAGCCAGCCCATGGCAGCTCATAGTAAGGCGGTCAAAGAGAGTGTTCTGTCCTTTCCCTCTTACCTACTCAGACATCAACATTTTCTCCTGCTCTTTCTGTGTCAGCTGCTCTCAGGTGAAAATAAAGGAGGTGAAAATGTGAGCTTTCCTAGGAAAGCTCTGCCTCTGTCTCCCATCCTCTTCAGAGCCTTACACGGCGCCTGCTGGCAATTGTGGTTCAAGTAATATTGTTGGATGAATAAACGGATGAGAGACCCTGACTTGAAAGATTCACTTTGTTGTACAACAGAAACTAACACAGTATTGTGAAGCAATTATACTCCAATAAAGATCTATTTTTAAAAATAATTAATTAATTAATTTTTTTAAAAAAAGAATGCCACAAAGGGTAGTTCCATTTCAGAAAGACACTTCTTAAGATTGAAAAGTCTTTGAGATTCACAGTAAATCAATATTTCAATGCCATGGTGCCCCCTTAGACACTATGGGGAAGACTAGAAGGGATATTTTGAAAGACACTGCTATTTCTAGTATATTTCAAATCGTACCTCATGGTTTGCCCAGTGATTATAAATTTGATGCTGTTCATCATATAGTCCTTCTGTATAGTGAGGCGAGCGGGGGCTACTCTTCGTTGCAGTGCGCGGGCTTCTCATTGCGGTGGCTTTCTCATGTTGCAGAGCTTGCGGGCTCTAGAGCACAGGCTCAGTAGTTGTGGCGCACGGGCTTAGTTGCTCTGCAGCACATGGGATCTTCGTGGATCAGGGCTCAAACCCGTGTCCCCTGCATTGGCAGGCGGACTCCTAACCACTGCGCCCCCAGGGGAGTCCCTGTAGTTTGTCTTCTATAGACGTTTATTCATCTGTAGTAGCCTGTAGTAGTCAGGTGTTAAGTAAGTTTAAAGCATTAATTCTGCTATCTTGCTTTTTTAGCATTTTTGTGAATGAGATAAATCTTTGCTTTTACTTATTTGTAAAGAGTATATTATATTATATTACATTCTATATTTGCATTTCTGAAATTTTTATAGCTAAGACATGATAAAAACATGGGAAGATCTGCTAAACTAAAATGGGGAATTTTCTTCTAAAACTTCGATCTAATGTCTGTGAAATAATCCAGAAGAGAAGTAATAACAAGCAGTTTTCTTTATAAACCAGGGAACATCAGTGAACTCTTCCTTGCATTTCAACCAGTCAGACTGATTGAATTCATATTTAGGTGAGAGTGATTACGCTGTCGAGACAATTAAGTGAGGTGATCTAAGCCAAGTGCTTGGCTCAGGGCGTCATTTATGGGAAGCTCTCCACAAACACACAACATCATTATCATTATTATTTCATGAATAATTTGATAATATATTTGCTCCTGGCTTGGATTCTTCTCTCTTGGATACTTTTGCTAGCACAAAATTTTTTTTCAATTATTGTAAATTTCACTAAATTTTGGAAACTGCTGATGTTTTGTTGCCTAATGGTAAAATACCATCGGATTCTGATTTGAAATGGTACATAGAAAAACTCCTCTCTCATGCAGTTAAGAAGTGATTAGTTAGCAGTGTGCAAAACATTCAGGTAGAAATAGTGCCTCCAGGAGTCTCTATTTCAGAATTCCCCAGATAAGGGTAAACTCCCTGCTCCCTCATGTAAACCGACATGTTCATGTTATTGTAGCATGGTCTGTCATCCCGTTGGTTTGGAAGGAAACTAGGATGGTAGAAAGAAACATGCAGAAAGATGCAGTCCCACTTAAGTAGAACCTGTTTTTAAAAAGTGACCCTGTGATACTAGCCCATTAAAAGCTCCCTTAGGAACCTCTGACATCCCCAGGGTCAAACGTGCATCATTCAGTGGCTGTTTCATTATCTCAGTCCAGTGGGTGTCATCCTAGGCACAAGCTCCACCATCACCTTTATTTTTGTTCTTCACTCTGCCCAGATCAGAAGCTGCAAGTTGTTAGGGAACCAAAAGTGCAGCCCCACTAGAAATGGGTAAAAAAAAACCCCCAAATGTTTGTTTAGATGATATTATCTATCAGAGCTGGAGAGACACGAAGCCAATCATGAGAGAAGAGTCTCTGCTGTATATTAATGTGAACTTTTCTGGAACAACATGCTCTCTTTAGCTTTTCCACATGTCTATAATCACTAAGGGCTTGTCTAGCTACATGAAAAAAACAAAACCAAAAGCCCCACAACTGCCTAGAAGCTTATCAATATCAGAAGGGTACATCATTTTAAGTCCATTCAGTATAACACCATGCAGCTGTTAAAAAAGAATGAGCAACACTGAGATGTTCTGACATGGAAAGATCTATAAGACTTGAGTGGTTTAAATGGAAACAGGAGGTTGGAGAATAATTTGCAAAATATGATTCCATTTCTCTTAAAATGCATGAAGACAGCTCATGAGTGTTTGCACAGATTAAAAATAGGTATGACTATGATGGTAAAGGACTAGAAACACATCCACTGATGGTGACCCCTGGGAAGAGGGTGGGCAGGTGGGTAAGAGATGATTTACATGTTTTATTCTGTACACTTAGTCTTGGAATATTTTATAAGAATGCGTTGATGTCTATAAAGTAAATAATAATAAGAGCAGATACTTAGCACTTACTATGTGGCTGGCACTGTTCCTCAAAGCATGCTTCTGAAGTGAGTACTGTAATCATTTTACAGATGGAAAAACCGGGACACAAATGGGCTGAGAAAATTGTCCAAGACCCCCCATTTAGTGATTTAGTGATTGACAGTGAGGTAAACAAATTTATTCTATAGCATAAAGAGGGTTGGATCACATGAGCTCTAAGATCGCTCTTATTTTTTTTAAACGTTTGTTGTTGTTCTATTTTATTTTTGGCTGTGTTGGGTCTTTGTTGCCACGCATGGGCTTTCTTTAGTTGCACCCATCGGGGACTACTCCTCGTTGCAATGCACGGGCTTCTCATTGCAGTGGCTTCTCTTGTTGCGGAGCACGGGCTCTAGGCATGTGGGCTTCAGTAGTTGTGGCCCACAGGCTCAGTAGCTGTGGCCCACGGGCTTAGTTGCTCTGCGGCATGTGGGATCTTCCCGGACCAGGGCTCGAACCCGTGTCCCCTGCCTTGACAGGCGGATTCTTAACCACTGCACCACCAGGGAAGCCCTCTAAGATCTCTTGAGTGATCATGTCTCAAAGGGCTAAGAGGCTGGGCCATGGATTCAGATGTCCCTTGTAATAATCCAGCTCTGAAACTGGCTAGTTGTTCACCGGGGGCAGGTAACTGAGTCCTTCTGAGCCAGTTTCCTTATCTGTACAAGGTAGAGTAGGCACTGCCTCACAGCATTACAAGTGAGGACATATAGGGAGGAATGCCTAGAGACCCAGTTGGACCCTCAGAGTTGGTATGGAGATTATTTTAAGCTCAAAACATTTGGGAATCAACAGATGCAGAAAGAGCTTTCCTTATTTGACGAAAAGCAGACATTTCTGAGAAATGAGGCTTCTATGATTCCCTCTTCAAGACAGGTCTACTCCCAGGAGAGAAATCAAGAGTAAACCTACCACAAATCCCCTCTCTGGGGAGATTCGCATAGAAGAAGGAAAGACCCCTTGAACGTGCAGACACAAAATAATCACAAAATTACTTATCGTTAATTTATTCTTCTAAAAGAATAGAAGTCCTTTCTTCCACTTTCCTTTTCTCTGCTAAGTTAGATATATAAACCTCTAACTTTAAACATTTAGTGAGATAGTTACTTCTCTTGTTAGCTCCCATATATATGAATAAACTTCTTCTCCTGTTAAACTATCTTTTGTCATTTTCATTTGCAGGCCTCTAATTACTAAACCTAATAGGGCAGAAGAAAAGTCTGCTTCCTGACACTAGCAATTGGTTGGTGAATGATACCATCATTGCCTGTGACTCTGAAATCGCAAGATCATAGATTAATCTGCATATCTAAAGAGTCCAACCTGTACTCTGAGGTTAAAAATAAGATCATCAAAGCATACTGAAGTATGGATATAAACATTTTGAAATGATAAAGACCTGGCTGTACACATAACATGTTTCTTCAATTCTGTTAAATTTTATGTAGGTGGAAATTTTACTGCAGAAACAAACTCAAAGACTGAAATTACATGAATAGAATATGGTGTAGCAAAATTTAGAGCTGAGCAAATGTGACATATAGTTAACGAGATGCATGCTTTTTATTATGTCACATTTTAATTAAAAATGAATGGTAATCAGTTCACAATAGTGACTTCAGTTGATCCTGCTTCTACATGGTTAAAGCAAAAATAAGCTCCTGATCTGCTCTTCAGAAGATTAACTATGGCCATGGTAGATCTTTTTCTCTTTCCCTTTTGGAAGAGAAAAGGGGAGGGTGTCCCCAGGTGACAGGGACTGGAGTCTTGTGGGCCCAGCACACTTCCCTGTTGGGAAGAGGAAGGAGGAAGTATTTGCTTACGTTTCCCCCAGTGCCTGGAACCTAAGCTGCAGCTTCCCTAGAACATTGTTAATGATGAGAAGGATCTCATGGCAGAGGGATGGTGGCCACCGTGCCTAAACCAGGAACCTGATGCCTTCCCTGTCTTAGATTGTGGAGTTTCCTACCAGAAAATCTGAAAAGAAAGGATTTATGGGAAGCAGTAAATGCAGAAGTAAAAGACAATTTTTTTTAAGCAGATATTCATTTTTAATTAATTAATTATTTATTTATTTATTTTTGGCTGTGTTGGGTCTTCGTTTCCGTGCGAGGGCTTTCTCCAGTTGCGGTGAGCCGGGGCCACTCTTAATCGCGGTGCGCGGGCCTCTCACCATCGCGGCCTCTCTTGTTGCGGAGCACAGGCTCCAGACGCGCAGGCTCAGTAGTTGTGGCTCACGGGCCTAGTTGCTCCGCGGCATGTGGGATCTTCCCAGACCAGGGCTGGAACCCGTGTCCCCTGCATCGACAGGCAGACTCTCCACCACTGCGCCACCAGGAAAGCCCAGACAATTTTAATAAACCATAAAAATGGTTAAGTTGGTGCTGGGTGGGAAAGAGTGGCTTCTGTGTTCCTTAAGCTTTTCTGTACTATTTGAATTTTCTAGCCAAGTGTGCCTATGTCTATTATTTATTTTTTAGGTCACCAGGGATTTTCTGACTAGTGAGACCACAGACTACATTTTTTTTCATTGTTATTTTCTATCAAAAAACAATGCAATACATACCATTTTTAAAAAGGAAACAAAGAAGAATTTCTAATCATGCATCAATAAAAAACAAAAGAGCACAAACATACATATATATTTTAACATATTGAGCAGATCAATATGTTAAAATATATAAATGTTTGCATAGTGACCTGAAATAAATAGATTATTTAGTCATAGACCTTTTCATATGCATTCTATAGTAAGTCTTCTGAGAGATGAACTTTAATCTTTCCATCCAGAACTTTGGAGTATCTGAGATTTTGCCCTATTTGCAACAAGTTAAGCTGCCGTTTTCCATGGATGCAGGTAGAAGACAGAAGACTTATGGGTCAGAAACAAAGGACTCTATTACTTACTTGGTTACTCATAAACCACTGCAGCCAGCATGGGCATCCGAATATTTGCCTTGGTTCTCCTTGACCCTGAGTCACACAGGGGCTGTGTGGCTAGGCCCAGATGGATGCCTGCACACACAGTGGGTTATAATACAAGAGTTCAGGGAATCAGAATCTTTTGGGAGGTAAGCATGCTTGCCCTTACCTCTGGAAGAAGACATTATCTTACAAGGCTGTTTTCTATATAAACATCCTTGGAAAGATAGCTGAGCATAAAGGGCTGTCGGTGCTTCTGTTTGTAAGATGTGCAGAAATGTGAGAAGCCCATGGAGAATTGTCTTACCTCTGCTCTGACTAACACACAGCCTTTTACTTTTCTTATGAAATGGCAATTATATGTTGCAAAGGACTTATTTCACATTTACTTAAACTTAGTTTTCAAATATATATTTCTTTGTCCTATTCTAAGATTAACTTCTCTTGTGTAAGAGTTAATTTTGAAATTACAGTGTGAACCGTATGACCTTAATCATTTTGGTTTAACAGTATTGCTAACTCAAATTTAAAAAGCATCTCTATTTTGTCACTAAAACTACCAAAAGAGCTTTAAATACACAATTAGTTTAAAAACAGCTGTTTGATCTTGACATATTTTTTTTAAAGAGCTTTTTCATATGGACCATTTTTAAAGTCTTTATTGAACTTGTTACAATATTGCTTCTGTTTTATGTTTTGCTTTTCTGGCCCTGAGGCATGTGGGATCTTAGCTCCCTGACCAGGGATCAAACCTGCACCCCCTTCATTGGAAAGCAAAGTCTTAATCACTGGACCACCGGGGAAGTCCCAATCTTGACATATTTTAAAACATATTTGGCTAAATCCTATGTAAGTTAACACTTCCTCTGAAATCGAAATTGTGACAAACACTGTAAGAGAGCTACTATTTTTTGCATAAATGAGAGCAAAATCTTGTGGTAGTAAGTATGTTTCCCTTACAAACACAGTGTAGGATAAATCTAAATATTCTGATTTGAGAAGAAAATTTTGAATGGAGGAATTTTTCATTCCACTGTTGCAGGATTGTCTACTTTTCCCTAATATTAAAATGGACAGTTAGCCTCTTGAAAGAGGTTAAAAATCCATACGGAATGTCTCAGAAGGGTTTAGTTGTTCAGTGGCTTTCACTCTTCCTCACAAATTATTTAAAAATGGAATTTTTGTTCAAGATGTCTACCATTAGCGTGAAATTTATTTTCCAGTTTTATTGAGACGTAATTGACACATGACACTGTGTAAGTTTAAAGTGTACAACAGAATGATCTGATGTATGTATATATTGTGAAATGATTACCACAATAAGCTTAGTTAACAAACATCACTTCACATTGTTACACATTCTTTTTCTTGTGATGACAAGTGTGAAGTTTGATGCTTACCTGGTTCTCTTCTTTTGGACTTTGGCAAATCTAAGAATTAATCCTACCACACATAGCCTATACTAGTCTACCCAAATCTAACAGTTAGTACAGACATTAACACATTTATTTGTTTGTATGTTTTATTGAGCGCAAGATAATAATCTCATTCTCAGAAGCAATGAAATCACCGAAAGAGCCAAATCTTGAGAAAGCCTCGTAGAGTTGCCCTGTTACTAGATAAAGCGCTTGGAATATATAAGTATGTTGTGTCACGCGTCTTCCTGTGACCTGTGATTGTTACTTGAAAGTGTGGAAATGCAGAACAGATCTCCTGTTATTATGAAAGGCCCATCTGTGACAGGTGGAAAGGAGGACGCTATGTTAAGAGCTTGTTCTGTGCAGTTCTCATGGAGGTGACTTGTGTCCTATAGGGAATGTCTCCAGGCTGCATTCCACTCTGGGTTCTTTGCCTCTGGCAGTTCTCCGTGATCACTCCTGTATTGGGGTCCCCCACGCCACTCCCAGGCTCCATGATTCACTGGAAGGACTCATAGGAATCAGCCTAGCGTTATATTCACAGCTGTGATTTCTTACAGCAGAAGGACACAAAGTACAGTCAACAAAGGAAAAGGCAAGTGGACCAAAGTCTGGAGGAAACCAGAGGCAAGTTCCCTCGAGTCCTCTGCCAGTGGAACCACACAGGACACGCTTAAGTCCTCCAGCGATGAGGACAACATGTGTGAAATGTTGCCAACCAGGGAAGTTTAGCCTCAGCCTAGGAGCCCAGGCTTTTATGGGGGATGGTCATGTAGGCACCCTCTCCCTGGTACATATCAAAATCCCAGATTCCAGAAGGAAAGCAAGTGTTCAGCACCAACCACATTGTTTGCATAAACATCTTAGGCAGCAGTGAGCCACTCTTATCAATTCTGGGAGTGGTGAAAGCCCTCCCAAAATTCAGGTGCCTAGACACCAGCAAGCCTTTCTCAGGATGGTGACTCAGGCCTGCGATGTTATCACTCTTATCTCTTTTGGTTCTGATTTTTTTTCTTCCTTTCCTTCAGTCTTTCTTACTTTCAATCTTATATTCTATTATTTTAATAAGATGATCTGATTTAACACCCTTAGTTTCTTACATGACAATACCAGCATGGTCCTGCGCTAAGGTGAACAGAACACACCAAGTCCTTCTGAAGCTCTGGAGGCTCTGCTCCTGAGGAGGGCACGACCAAGGCCCTTCATTCATTACCTAAGAAATGGTCATTCCCTAGTAAGGCGCTTAATCTGTCACATTTCAAAAATAAGTGATGCCACATTTCAAAAATAAGGACTCAGGGTGATTTCCCTGAGTCCTTAAGAGCGATGGCTCATAGAGGACACCTCTGGACTGGCCCTCTCTATGGGAGAGAACAAGGAGCCTGCGCTAGAAAGAATGGAAAGGCCTAGAAATGACCAATTGGCCCTGAAAATTGAGTCAGTGAACAAGTGTCTGTTAGGCACGGACGGTGTGGAATGTGGTTAAGGATGGTCTGAGTTAGCTAGGAGGTACCATCGTGGTCCTTCTCAGACACAAACTCTTCCGGGAATTCAACTGGCAGACACAATTAAACTTGAAAACTTCCTGAATTTCAACAATGCCACCGAGTGCCTTCTGCTTGCCAGAACTAGACTGGTCAGTGATGGTCTGAGGAGAAACTTAAACTACTTTGGAAATAAGGCAGACTTAGAGAGTGGTAGCGAACATGGCACCCACCTAGCATACAAACCTTGTGAGACCCTGAGGGTCATGAGTATAACGGATTGTGGCTGAGCCGGAAGGGACTCACCGATCCAAGTCACTCAGCAAGGCCACCACAGGCCAATCCAGAAGCTAAGAGTATTATTTTCCTCGGGCTGCAGTAACAAAATGCCACATTCAGACGGTTAAACAACAGAAATTTATTTTCTCACAGTTCTGGTAGCTGGAAGTCCCAGATCGAGGTGTTGGCAGGGTTGGTTTCTTCTGAGGCCTCTCTCCCTGGCTGACAGATGACTGTCTTCTTGCTGTGTCCTCACATGGTCTTTCTTCCGTGTGCACACTTCCCTGGTGCTTCTCTGTGTCCAGATTTCCTCTTCTAGTAAGGACGCCAGTCAGATTGGATTAGGACCCACCCTAATGGCCTCCTTTTACCTTAATCACCTCTTTAAAGACCCTTTCTCCAAATACAGTCACATTCTGAGGTACTGGGGGTTAGGGCTTCAACATAACAGTAGGTTAAAGGAATTCCCTACCATTTGAAGTAGTTTAATGTTGAACTAAACACATATTGGTATCACTTTAAGTCAATGGAACTTCTTAATGAGAAATCTTCCTAAATTTTGTACAAATGACCCAATTTGCATATTACTATTTTCAACATATACAGGAGGCCACTGGGTTAGTGCTATTCTCCCAGTAGTCCTAAAACAGTCTAGACTCACAGTTAAATACTTTAATTCCTTTAATTTCATTAATTTATTTAATTCCTTGAAGCTGCTAATAGAATATGCCCACTACCCAGCACTCCTTTGAGGCATTCCTTAATAACACTAAGCATACTTCATTTTCTTCTTTTGTGTTACTCTTGAAGTTTAGAAGCCAATTCATTTGTCAGAACTAAATTTGTGCCATGTATCAAATAACATACTTTTATTTGCAGTGTTCTAGTATTGTATTCAACAGCCATATATTGATTTTGAGACAGGCTGGGACCTGGGACCCTTTGCTGGGACCTGGGGCCCTTTGCTGCAGTGTTGCAGTGCTTGCACCTCGACACACCTCTCCTCGAGCAACAAAATAACAAAGAAACTGTATGGGACTAAAAATAACGACGTGCATGCCCAGTTGGGGCAAATTCTGGACAAAAGATACAAAGAGACCAAAAAACCCAACTGCCACTTTTGAAGATCCCAGAGCAAAAGCAGGGTACTGCACGTGCCGCCTGCACACAACACCACCTAAGCGGTGGGCAAACCACCTAAGCCACCCTTCTGGCCCGACCCCTGGACACACCCCTGCCCTCACGCCATATAACAGGGGTCCCCAACCCCCAGGCCACAGCCTGGTAGGAAGCAGGAGGTGAGTGGCAGGGGAGAGAGTAAAGCTTCATCTCCTGCTCTCCATCGCTCACATTACTGCCTGAAACATCCCCCCACCCCACCCCCTGCCGGTCCGTGGAAAAATGGTCTTCCATGAAACCGGTCCCTGGTGCCAAAAAGGTTTGGGGACCACTGCCATATAAGCAGCAAGCTCGCCCCCGCTTAGGGAGCACGCAAGCAAAGGAACCTGTTGTTTGTTCTCGCTCCCCCCTGCTGCAGCAGGGGCCCCAATAAAGCCTTGCCTGAATTTCTTGTCTGGCCTTTGATCAATTTTTATTGTTTAAGGACGCCAAGAACCCTGGTCGGTAACAATTTCAAAATACGGTCTTGATGTCACTGGAAGTAATTTTTTTCTGACTTTTTCTCTGTTTTCAACATCTTTGCCAGCAAAAGATATGTTCCCAGATGTCTTCTAAAATGTTTTCTTCCTGATCATTTAGAAAGATTGGGAACGAAAGAGTATTGAGAAACTTGAGCTGTACTTTTGCTGCACAGGAAGGGTGAGCTGTGTTCCATCCTAGATTAATAATATTTCAAGCAGGAGGGAAAAAAAAAAAGTAAAAGCCTATAACTTTAGCAATGTGTTTGAAAAATACTTGATTTCAATAATATTTCTATCATGCTTACGTTGCAGCTGTCTAAACAATACAGATAACAAAAGCATGTCAATTAAAAGCAGCATTTAGGACCCAGTTTCACAGATCTGCATTGGCCCTGGGGTTCGGATTATTTCAGGGCCAGGCGCTGTGAGTTCCTGTGTGGTGTAGTTGTGCTCAGCCATGGGGCAGGTGGGTTCCCTCTTGCTGTAGGAGAAGGTGGTGGGACACACGGAGATGGTTATCTCTTTCTGCTTTTGACTCTCCTGACTTGTTTCCACCAAGAGGCCATAAACCCAAACTGGAAATACTGATTAAGTGCATACTTTTTCCAACACATTGACCACAACTTGAGATTTTCATGGCGGAATATATTTCCTAAATGTCTGGAAAGCAAATATTTTAAGTGCACTTTAGGTAGATGTTTGCTTACTTTAATCAAGCAGAAGGAGAGATTATTCTTTTCCCTTCTGGAACGTGTTGAGGTAAACTTATCTACAGAAGGGAAAACTTTAGAGTTCACCTGGTACAAAGCACCCGCATCCGGATAAACTAAGGTTGTTACCGAGTCCAAGCTCGCTGTGCTTGCCCCACGACAGGCCAATAAATCAGAGATGACGCATTGAGGGAAAGAATACGACTTTATTCGGAAAGCCAGCAGACCGAGAAGACGGCAGACTAAAGTCTCAAAATAACCATCTTACCGGGGTTTGGATGCCAGTTTCTTCTATAGCACAGAGATGGGGAGGAGATGAGGAGGTAAAGTAAAAGGGCCATAAGTTTTGCGAATATCCCCTGGAATGGCCAGCCTCAGGGAGGGGATGTGTTAATTTCTTTTTAATTGCAGCCATCCACAGGTGGACAGAGTCCGTATGTTTCTCTGAACAAAGGCACTTTGGATTAACATTCAGACAGAGGAACAGGGTTCCCAGAGGCAGGCCATTATGTATCCTTTTAGTGAACAAAAGCAGCGGAAGGCAAAGGTTAAAGTAAAAGAAACAGATCCACCGTGTAGTCAGATTTGGTTCTTCCCTGTAACAAGGTCTCAAAGAGTGAGTGACTCCCTCCAGGTCACATATAATAATAATATATAAAACAATAAAAATTATTCTGGTAGAGAAAAGAATGCAGAACTCTAGCCACTCTAACTCCTTCGTTAAAAAATGAGATTTATTTGCAGGGTAAGAATGATGCTGCTGTTAAAAACAATAATAGAAATAGCAAGTTTGAAAACTTTCACGTGGACCTATTCAGGTGCTTAATTGGCATTTAAGGCCTTCTAAGTATCTGTACTAGCCTCCTTCAGGTCAGCCTGTGTTGCTGGGAAACTGCTTTTCTCACTACTCTCTGGACAAAACTCTGGGTCTAGTTTCCATTATTCCGTGGAGTGTTTTTAGATCCCACCCGTTGTTAAACACACACACTTTTGTTATTAATACAAGAACAGATTTTTCAGAGTTTTTTCTTTGTCTTTTATTGTTAAAATTTTTTTAATTGAGGTATAACTGATGTAACATTACATTGGTCGCAGGTGTACAATGTCATGATTTGATGTTTGTATATGTTGCAGAGTGATCACCGCAATAAGTCCACTTAACATCCACCACCTCACATAGTTACAACACTTTTTTTCTTGTGATGAGAATTTTGAAGAGCCACTCTTCTAGCTACCTTTAAATATGCAATACAGTATTATTAACATACATAGTCACCATGCTGTGAAAGTTCCATCCCCATGACTTACTCATTTTATAACTGGAAGTTTGTACCTTTTAACCTCCCTCACCCATTTGGCTCACTCATCCCCTGCCTCAGGCAGCCACCAGTCTGTTCTCTGTCTGTGAGCTTGACATTTTTTTGTTTGTTTTTTAAGGTCCCATATATGTGAGATTATATGGTATTTATCTTTTTCTGTCTGGCTTATTTCACTTAGCATAGTGCCCTAAAGGTCCATCCATGATGTTGCAAACAGCAAGGTTTCATTCTTTTTTATGACTGAATAATCAAAAACAGATTTTGTATTGGTTCTTTAGTAGATGCCAGCTTCTGATATCAGCCTTTAGGTGAAATTCTTGTTAATCTTTTTATGTGTGATTTTATGAGTCAGAGTTCAGAAGACCATTTGGATTTGCTATTGTAGGCAGATGTTGAAAATTCAGTTTTTTAATAGAATCTTGTACTGTTTTGTAGATTTTACTTTTCGGATTTGATTCTCAAAAAGAAATCTTAACCTGTAAAATGTTTCTTACTTCCTTTTCTTACCAGGAAGAGATATTAGGAATCATCTAGGAAACAAATGTAGCAGTTTTATGCAATTTAAGCAATAAAAATGAGTTTCAAAATCCTCCTTTACTACCAGTAAAGCTTGAATTTTGTACTTAAATATAATATTTTCCCCCTTCCCCTTTTACCCAAGATTTACCCGCCTATTAATGTGCTGCCCTCGTTGTCTCGGTGAATGAAGTGGGCTATTGGAGAAGGTATGACCAGAAAGGATCATGCCGATGTATCTAACCAGCTGGTACGTATGTTTTCTCCAGGATTGTGTTTAAAGAAATGAATACTTTCTCAGTTCATTCTGCTGTCTTATACCTCTTGTCTTTCTTCCATATCACTTTTCTTCTCCCCCCATCAAAGTAGAATTTTAATATAGAATATATAATATAGAAGACTGGAATACAGAAACATTCATTAGAGCCAAACAGTCTTTTTCATAAGGATAACTGCTCATGACAAAGATTAAAGATCACATGCTTGAAACCCACCTCTAATGCTGTATGAGGTAGTTTTTAAATAAAAAAGGCATAAGACGATTAAGTTTTTAGTAGTAACCTTTATTATAGAGTATTTCTGAAAGACTATTCTAACTAATTTTTTGTTTAACATATTAGGCAATCACCAGAACGCTAAGGGATACAGCTGTGTATATTCTATGAAATCCTTGGTTTCTATAGTCCTGAGATTGTATACCAAGCATAATTAAAGAAAAATACATTTGACCTTAAAGTAGAAATGATAAATAAACCTACTGAAAACACAGATATTTTTTTTTGAATAGAATTTAGAGATGGATTTCTCCTATTGTGTAAGTTTTGATTTTTAAATGCTCTACAAAATGGAAGCTCATTGATATATTGAGGGAGTGTATTTTTTGTAGAGTGTTAGTAATGTCTATGTATTGCATGCCTGAAGACTCCTTTCTTAGTGAGACTACTGTATAATAAAGTCTTTCCAGTACTTGCATATGTGAATTATGTTTGGAAATAATGTGAAATACTGTGAAGATAGCTACAGCAATACACTTATATAGCCCAGAGTACCGTTACCATTTATAAAGGTTCATGTAAACCTTCTTTTCTCTTTAGTATGCGTGCTATGCTATTGGTAAGGATGTGCAGGCCATGAAAGCCGTAGTTGGAGAAGAAGCCCTTACCTCAGATGATCTGCTTTACTTGGAATTTCTGCAGAAGTTTGAGAGGAACTTCATTGCTCAGGGTAAGATTACTATTTTCCTATGAATAGAAACAGCATCATATGTAGTTTTGAGGACTTCTTCCCTAGTCTGAGAGAATTTACATTGGTCTCCATACAGTTTTCCTTCTGATGAGAGAAGAGGTTCTTCCAGCCGCCTGCCATGTCTTTGTTCTTAGCCCTCTGGTTCCTTCCCCTCTACCTTCGATGTCTTTATCCCTTTATTTAGCTCCTGTCTTATTTTTTATCTTCCTTACAACCGGCCTTCTGCTCTCCTACCTCCATTGCCGCTTCTCCTCCCTCTTAACCTCTCTGCAATGCTCTCCTCTGGCTTTGGGGGTTTTGGACTTTCCCAGTCCATCTGTTTTCATCCTCCTGATTTCTTACCTTCCTGCTTCTTAATTGTTAATGTTCCCAAAGGCTTAATTACCTGTTCTTTCTGCGCTTTTTTTCCCCTATGCTGACGACTAACTTCCTGTGTATGAGCCTTTACCCTCTTTCTGAAGCTCTAATCCCACATCTCCAGCTAGGAAGCCTGTGTTTATGCCACCATCCTCTCTGGCTCAGCGTGGTGAGAGCCAGAGTATTTTCCCAACTGACCACCTGCCTAGCAATTCCCTTTTCAATTTCTGTCTACCTCTGGCATGACCATTACCCTAGTTAGCCCAAGCTCAGGAATTGGGCATTCTTAAGCCTCTTCATGTATTCTCCAGTCATCAAATATTTGCTAATTTGCATTGTTCTCCTTTGAAACATCTTATCCTGTTCTCTTTTCATTCCTATTAAAAAAACTTAGGCCAGTGTTTCTCAAAGTTGAATATGCTTTTGAATCTACCAGGGATCCTGTTGAAGTGCAGATTCTGATTCGGTAGGTGTGGGTGGGGCCAGAGAGCCTGTATTTTGACAAGTTCCTGGGTGACGTTGAAGCTGCTGATCTCTGACCACTCTTTGTGTCCCAAGACCTAGTCCAGACCTTTGTCCCATCATCCTTGACCGTTAGTGCCAGCATCTTCACCAGTCTCCCTGACTCTCTATGTGCCATTGCCGGGGTAAATTTAGTATTAATTTTATTGATTGTCCTTCTGTTAAAAAGTCTATAATGGTTTTTATTACATAGCATGTGTAGGGCTTTCAAGCTGTTTTGTTTGGTCTCTTCCCTGCCACCCCTGCTAATGCTGGTAAACTCTATTTTTGACCTCAGTGATACTTACAAACGATGTGTTTGTTTATTTTGGAATAATGCATCAGCTGCACACTTAGGATTTGTGCACTTTTCTATTTGTGTGATACATTTTTTAAGTAACATTAAAATCCCCAGAACATATGATTGTTGGGTTTTCTAAAAAAAAAAAAAAATTTATGCAGAACCTTAATATCTTAAAAAGATAAAAATTATTCTGGTAGAGAAAAGAATGCAGAACTCTAGCCACTCTAACTCCTTCGTTAAAAAATGAGATTTATTTGCAGGGTAAGAATGATGCTGCTTTTAAAAATAATAATAGCAATAGCAAGTTTGAAAACTTTCACATGGACCTATTCAGGTGCTTAATTGGCATTTAAGGCCTTCTAAGTATCTGTACTAGCCTCCTTCAGGTCAGCCTGTGTTGCTGGGAAACTGCTTTTCTCACTACTCTCTGGACAAAACTCTGGGTCTAGTTTCCATTATTCAGTGGAGTGTTTTTAGATCCCACCCGTTGTTAAACACACACGCACGCACGCACGCACACGCCCAACGTCTCGCCTGCGGGCTTTCTCCCTTTTCTCTGATTCCCAGGGGTACTTACTGTCTAGACCCTCATTTCCACATTTGGTCACATCCAGTCCTGGGAGACCTGACTGCTTTGTGTCTCTTTTTTATACTTCATGCTCACAGTGCTAGACCCATAACAATAAATTTTGAAAAACGCTGATAAGTTGGAAGTACTTGGCCTTTATTCATCTAATCTCAATGTTTTGTAAGGTCCTTAACGAAAAGCACACTGTCTATGAGACTTTGGACATTGGCTGGCAACTGCTCCGAATCTTCCCCAAAGAAATGCTGAAGAGAATCCCTCAGAGCACCTTGAGCGAATTCTACCCTCGAGACGCTGCAAAGCATTAGCTGCTACTTCATCGCTGGCTCGATGCTCTTGTGAAATACTGGTTCTGTTTTCTTTATTCCTTTTGCACTCGCCCATCCCCACCTTTGTGTTGGAGTTTACTGTGTTGCCCTGTAATTAAAAACAAAGAATAGGTAACATATTGTGCCAGTGTTGCAATGTTTCAAACTGCTAACAGACTTTAAAATATCCCCTGTTCAGAAAACCTGGACCTGCAATGCTTTGTTTAAAGTAGCTGAGGGTTGGAGGTGAACTTTTCGTACTGATGTGTGTATTTGTACGTAGTGGTGTAGTTAGCTGCCTAGTGTCCTCATTATTTGGGTCTCTCAGACCTTCCCTGTCCACCCCCTCCAGAGTATCACTATCTGAAGTTCTAATGCTTTGATCTCCAAACTAGGGACAAGATAGGGTCTGAAAGACGCTTCCTCTCTGAGCCGAGACGCTTTCCTGAGCCCTTGTTTTTAGATTTCGGTGTGCCTCTGGGTCTGCTCTAGGCAGACGGCTTTTCCTGTCCACCTGCTGTTTCCTGTTTAATGAATAGATTAGAAAAGGAGTTTCCTTTTCCTCTTTGGTACGGATAAGTTTCAACTCCTGTGTCTTACCGTTCTCCCTCCCTCTGAGTAACACAGAATCATGCAGCTTTTGCCCAACTGGCATTGATCTGATAGTAGTGAGATGCCCTGTCTTGATGATCCCTTACTGGGTTTCCATGCAGAGGAATCATAATGAAAATAATTAACAGAATTGTTGGTTGGAAAGAGTTGGGATACAATTTTTTAAGAAAGAAAAAACCTATATCGGTTCTACATTCGGACATGCTAACAGTGGTTTTAAGTTTCTAAAGTGTTGACCGGATGCTAGAGGCAAGGTGGGGAAGAGAAAGCTCTTCTGTGTATGGAGTTTTATATATATATATAATCTATGGATATTTTAAACTCTGTTAGATAGCAGCCTTTGGAAAATCCCCTGTTTGGTCCTGCTTTCTGACCTATCTGCCTTTTCAGGGTAATCTTGAGGCACAAGTGATAGCATTTAAAAGCTTTAGTCTTTTAATTCCTCCTCCTTCCTGCTGCGAGCCCTGAGCTGTCTTCTATGCACTTCTGACATGTCTACTGTTTGGTCTCTCTGTGTTCTTTGTTACTTGGGTGCAATAGCAACTTCTCTGTGCATTCCATCTTTCTTTCAAGTTGTGTAAAGTTCTTCACTTTTTTTCTCTGAGGGTGTAGGGGGTGGGGGGAGTCAGCATGATTTTATATATATATATATATATGTATATATATATATATACTTTTTTTATGATTATATTTTAATGTAGAAAATGTGACCCGGATATAAAATGAAGATAAATATTAAATTAAATGGAAGTTACCTAAAGTGACTCTGTATCTTCTAATCAGAAAAGCAATAGCAACAAGCAAATATATAATAATGCACCTCTCTTTGATTGACAGTTTTGAACATCATGACCAGTATTGTGAACCAGCCCCTTGATTCACAATATTATGAACCATGTCCCCTTTACAGGGACATGGCCCATGTTCTGTACCCTCTGCCTTTTAGGCTGCCCTTTCAAGCTCTTTTCAGTAATACCTCTTCCAACATATTGTAGTTTGATCCAAGGTTGAGAGTTGCTAGGGTGTGGGGTTGTTTGTTTGTTTATTTGTTTGTTTTGCAGATTGTTAGTGGCTGTAAGTTCTCTGAAACTTGAAATTTTGATTCAGGGTCCACTTAGCATTTTCGAGAGTTACTAAGGTGTTTTATAGCATTCTTTGTTTCAGACATTCTCAGGACCTCTAGAGCCTGTCTGCCATGAATGAAAGAGGGTAATAAATAGAAAATGAAATACATACTGAAGCAAGCCAAAACTTGCTTCAAATAAAATCTGAAATAGATGGTCCAGTATATAAAGAAAACATACTGGTTAAAGCACAGGATGTGGCATCACGGTGGCCTCCCATTTCTTTCCCCTCTTCAACTCAGAGTGACGTTTAGGAGATGTAGAGGAAGAGGCTCAGTCATAGCAAGAGTAGGTAGACCTGTGTTCTGATTCTGGTGCTGCCACTAAGTGTATGGTCTTGCTTAGTCATTTAACAGATTTGTATTCCTTTCAGGGTTATTATAAGGACTAGAGATTTTGCTTTTTATATTGCTTTTTAACTTACGTAAAAAAAAAAAAAAGTTTGTTGTATTGGCATGTGTCTATTTCTGTATTCTCTATCCTATTCATTGAACTATGTATCTATCCTTCCACCAATACCACACTGTCTTACTTATAGCTTTACAGTAGGTCTTAATATCCTCTAACTATATTCTGCTTTCTCAAAATTGTGTTACTTGTTCTGGTTCCTTTGCCTTTACCTTTTGTTCATACATTTTAGAATAAGCTTGTCCATGTTGACAAAAAAATTCTGTTGGAAGTTGACCTTTTATTATGTTGGGTCTTCCAATCCATGAATGCGATATGTCTCTCCATTGATTTAGGTCTTGTTTGGTTGTATCATACAGATCCTCTATTAAAATATTTATAATCAAATATTTCATGTTTTGGAAGCATTGTGTATGGCATTGTGTTTTGTTTTTTTTTTTAATTTTTCTTTTTTTCTTTTTGTCTGTGTTGGGTCTTCGTTTCTGTGCGAGGGCTTTCTCTAGTTGTGGCGAGTGGGGGCCACTCTTCATCGCGGTGCGCGGGCCTCTCACTGTCGCGGCCTCTCTTGTTGCAGAGCACAGGCTCCAGACGCACAGGCTCAGTAGTTGTGGCTCATGGGCCTAGTCGCTCCACGGCATGTGGGATCTTCCCAGACCAGGGCTCAAACCCGTGTCCCCTGCATTGGCAGGCAGATTCTCAACCACTGCGCCACCAGCGAAGCCCCGGCATTGTATTTTTAGTTTTGGTTTCCAGTTGTTCATTGTTAATATTTGGAAATATGACTAATGTTTTTGTGTTGATCTTGTATCCTGAGACTTTGTTAAAGTAATTGCCACTTATTAATTGCTTCTTAGAGATTTCTTGGGATTTTCTATGCAGACAGTCATGCTATCCATGAGTATGGACAGTAATATTTCTTCCTTTCTAATCTGTGTGTCTTTCTTTCTTTTTCTTGCCATGCTGCACTGGCTAGTACCTACAGTACTAAGTTGAAAAGGAGAGATGAAAGAGGACATTCTGGCCTTCTTTTGAATTTAGGAGGAAAACATTCATTCTCTCACCATGAAGTATGATGTTCACTGTCGGTTTTTTGTAGATATTCTTTACTGGGTTGAAGTAGAGTCCTTCTATTCCTGAGAGTTTCTGACATGAATGTGTGTTAAAGTTCATCAAATGCTTTTTCTTCATTAATTGATGTGGCCATGTAGATTTTCTTCTTCAATCTATTAATATGGCAAATTACGCTGATGCTTTTTGAATAGTAAACCAAGCTTGTGTTCCGAGAATAGACTCCAGTTGATCAGAGTGTATTGTTATTTGCTTCCTTCTTCATGTGTTGATTTTATTGTGCAATTTTTTTCCCGTTTCCGTGTGTGAAAGCTTAGATTATTGATCTGAGACCTTCCCTCTTTTCTATTCTAAGCATTTAGTGCCATTCGTTTCCCTCTTAATAATGTTTTATCTGGATCCTTCCACATTTTATGTGTTGTATTTTCATTTTCACTCAGTTCTATTTATCTTAAAAATTTTCCTTGAAATTCCTCTTTAACCATGGATTATTGAGAAGTGTGCATCTTAATTTCCAAATGTTTGGAGGCATTCTACTTCTCGTTCTCATTTTTATACAATTTAAAGCTTAGACTGTGGACACAGTGGAATAAAATGCGATTATGTTTGTTTAGTTATTTTATAGAGGTTCTTCAAATATCACTGGAGTGAAGTTTTCAAATATTAGTTTTCCATAGTAGTTCTCAGTCTTTTGCACTTGTAACCATAAGAGAGTTCCCTAAAAATATGTAACCCTGGCTGCTGGAGCCATGTTTATCAGGGGCAGTTCACAGTCACAGGAATAGTGGGTAGTTTGTGGGTCCCCACTGCACACTTTGTTTTGGGCCAGCACACAGGGATCCAGTAGGGATCCAGGGTCCAGGAGAGGGACCCAAACTTTGGGCTCTGGTGTTTATATTGCAGAATCAGGGAAGCCCAGGTCCCGTGTGGGCAGGAACTAGGACCAGCACTGGGACACACAGGACCCAAGTCCAGTCCCTCTCCATGGAACGAGCACTCAGGCTGAGGGAGGCCCAGCCTCTCTCCTGCTGGTCAGGGCTGAGCCAAGCTGCGGTTGCAGCTGTATTGCTCAGTAGGCCCATGGCTGAGTCACCAGCTATGACAGCCGTAAGCCCTGGCTATGGGGAGTGTCCATGAAGTCTTGAGGAAGGCCGGCCTTCCTCCTGCAGGGAGGCAGTCTTGAACAAGTCAGCCCTGCCCTGTCACTACTTCAACAACCCAAATTTTCATTACTCCCTCTTGCTCCCCAACCCCACTCAGATAAAAGCATAGTTTCTCATGGGGTGGCCAACCTTTTATTTTTCAAACATTATCAACATCATTTCATCCAAGAAAGGACATTCGAACCCCAATTAACTAAGAAGCACATATTGCAGAATAAGCTCGTTTGCCCTAAAACAAGACCCTTCGCTATTTCCATGGACCATCCTTGATTTCTCCATTATGCTGCTGAGTAGTGCAAAGTTGGTGCTCAAGAACTCCTTGGATGATGGTGTGCTATCAACAGCTGCTGTGAACGCAAGCAGCTGGCACCCTCGGTGGCTATATGGGCAGAGGAGTTGAGGAGACAGTAGGTGATGGCTCTGTGCTGTCAGTGAGGGCTGTCCTCTGCCCACACCCCTTTTAATCCCTTTGTATCCCTACCACCTGAGGAATGAAGGCAGTGATGAGTTATTGGCAGAATTGCCCTGTCTGATAAGAGGGTCACCTGCAAGCCAGAGGGCCCAAATCCTCCCTGGAACACATCACTCCCTACCCACCACTTAACAATTCCCTTCAAACAAAGGTGCAAATTTGTAATAGCTGTACTGTTAAGATATGCCGTCTGTGATTCGGACAACTGTGACTCCTTGGCCTGTTCTTGGAGGAACATGACATTTTGTAGGGAGAACCCAGGCCAGGTGGCCAAATTCTCTGTCAAGTCTGTTTCTTCAGCCAATACTTGGATTCAAGTTGAGGGTGGTGATGAGTGGGCTTTCACCATGATAGCCTTTCCCTGGTATCACTGGCCAAGGTTCCCTTTGGTGAACATTACATACAAAAGCTTGCCCAGCACATGCCTCGCTCTCAGCCGAGCCGTGGCCACGCTGCTCCTGGGATTAGGCACCTCCTTTGCACACCCTGTGGATGGTGCTCATTTCCTTGATTCTGTGAATGGGGCATTTGTTAAACTATTATTTCTTTTTTTTTTTTTTTTTGGCTGTGTTGGGTCTTCGCCTCTGTGCGAAGGCCCTCTCCAGCTGCGGCAAGCGGGGGCCACTCCCCATCGCGGTGCGCGGGCCTCTCACCACCGCGGCCCCTCCCGCCGCGGAGCACAGGCTCCAGACGCGCAGGCCCAGCAGCTGCGGCCCACGGGCCCAGCCGCTCCGCGGCACGTGGGATCCTCCCAGACCAGGGCTCGAACCCGCGTGCCCTGCATTAGCAGGCAGACTCTCAACCACTGCACCACCAGAGAAGCCCTAAACTATTATTTCTTGATGTCTGTGCAAGTTTCAATTCTGCAATTTCTATTTCCTTCTTCTTACGGATTGAAAAACACTAGTGAAATTCCTCATCTTACAATCTATGCTCCTTAACATTAACCGTAGTCTTCTTAAAGTCCTTGGTCTTGCTCTCTCAAAGGCTCCCTGGGGCTTGATTCCAGTGGGCTGGTGAGGTGGACACCACTGAGCTTGACAACATGCCATACTCCACCCAAGCCTGGAGATCTCCGGTGTCTGGGGGAAAAGGCAGGGGCCGTGAGACAGGAGACAAGAATGGAGGTAAATTCAGGGGTAAAGCCCAGGGAAGAGTCCATATGTCAGTTACAGGTCAGCTATGGGCCCTGTGTCCGAGAAGACGCCCCTCAGTGTGGGATGACCAGCTGCTCTCAGAGAGAACGAGGCTCCTGGCCCCGGCTTCTCATGTGATACTGGGGCAGATCCTATGCACAGAGGCTGTGGCCTGCAGGGGGCGTGTATCAGCACCTCTGCAGGGTCGAGGGGCCAAAGGGGGCCATGGGCAACCTCTCCCAGGAGAAGTCACCTGCCCTGGGGCTGGGGCATCAGTCCCTCAGACCCACACCATCTACCTTTCTACCTGGGTTCCAAGCCCAGCAAGTCACAATCCTGACTTCCCCAGTGTAGGATTTCCCCAGTGTGTGACAAGCCAGGCTGTGGCCACCTACCCCGAGGGTATAGTTCAGCGGGGCAAAGCCCGTCACTGCCCCCTGGGGAGGCAACTACAACAGAAAGGTGAGCTTTGGAGAGCAAGGGTCAGGAGTCAGGGAGGAGAGGCAGAAACCCAAGAAAGGACCCATCGCCTGAGCCCACATCCTTGTCCACCTCTGTGGGGTCAGTCAGCCTCCAGTGTCTGCTCTGAGATCACAAGACCCCACAGTACTGGCCATCACAACCACCTGCCTCAGAACAAAACAAGAGGGCACAAGAGCAGGAGGCCCGTATGATAAGCGTGGTCCGTTGAGGAGGTGCTCCCGGGGCCAAGTGACAAGACATGGCTTCTCAGGGCACAGCTGCCCCCAGGCTCAGCATAAATGTCTGGGCTGTGAGCCCATTGGTTCTGGGAAGGGCACCAGCATAAGGTGAACAGATGCTCCATCCTGTGGGTCAGGCAAGCCAGGAGCCTTTGACAGTCAGCCTGCGCTACACCCTCATACTTCACAGGGCAGGAGCCTCGGGGGGGGAGGGGGGGAATGGGGCCTGCCCTGAGGTCACAGCAGAGAAGGTTTGCTGCTGGAGGGCCACACACAGGACAGCTGTATAGAATGTGATCAAAGGCTCTCTGGTGCTTCATGCCATTCAAAACCAGGGGTCTTAAACAGCCCGAGGGTAAGATACCGCCAAATCCTTGCTGAAATTTCTGAGCCCATCCTCAGATCCCAAATTTTGCCCAGATTGCCAAAAGTTTCCTGGACTTCTGGTCAAGGACCCGATTCATCTGTACTGCTCAGTGCACAGCAAGATTGCCAGGACGGGGCCTAGGAATCTTGCCCACACAACCGTCCCTGACATTTGGTCCTGGAGAACCACCTGCCCAGCTACCGACATCTCCTCCTTCCCTCTCATCAGGCTAAATGCAACTGGGAGAAAGGCAACACAAAAGGAGGCAAATGTGGAAACATAAACCCGACAGTGCTGTCTCCCCCAGCCAAGACTAAGAGTCCATGAGTCTACCCACTGCACTCACCTGAAAGCCCCCACATATCACCAGGAGCACAGAGAGCACACAGGCCATCAGATACACCTGACCTCAGTTTCCTCCTGAGAGAGCACTCAGGGGCCTCCCTGGGATTTGGAGGTGTCAACAATTCACTGCATTGTGGCTTATGCCACAGAGCAATTTTGAACAAGGATTCTAGTACCGGTAAACTTTAAGCACTGCTTTAAGTCCAATCACTTTCTGTTTAAAGAGAGAGGACTTGGGACTTCCCTGGTGGCGCAGTGGTTGGGAATCCGCCTGCCAATGCAGGGGACATGGGTTTGATCCCTGGTCTGGGAAGATCCCACATGCCGCCGAGCAACTAAGCCCGTGCTCCACAATTACTGAGCCTGCGCTCTAGAGCCCACGATCTACGACTACTGAGCCCGTGTGCCACGACTACTGACGCCCGCGCGCCTAGAGCCCGCGCTCCGCAACAAGAGAAGCCACCGCAATGAGAAGCCTGCTCACCGCGACTAGAGAAAGCCTGCGCACAGCAACGAAGACCCAACGCAGCTAAAAGCAAATAAATAAATTAATGAATTTGAAAAAAGAGAGAGAGGAATGGAATATTTTAAACAGAGACATATGAGCCCTTTAAAGGGCAAAAACATGTTGCTTACAGCTTTTCACATGGAAAAGGAAACAAAAAGTGACTGGGTTTGCCGTTTTCCTTGAATTTGTCTAGTACTAGCACTAGATAATATTGACGATCTTCACGCTTGATCACAAACAACATGATGCTGTAATATTCAAACTGTTGGTGAAACTTTTTTAATCTCATGATTTACTCTGGAACAATTGTGTTGACATAGGTACTGATGGTGCAAAAGCAAAGGTGGCAGAAGTGCTGGCACCTTAACCCAAATCAAGGAGTAGCACCAAACTGTACTAGTTGGGCTTGTATTCACTATCATACACTTGTATTAACAGTGCCAGTTCCAGTTAAGAATGTTCTGTCTTCAACAGTAAAAATGATTGATGTTAGTAAATCTTGACCATTGAAATTGAATATTTTATAGTGGATGATGAAATTCAACATACAAACATCACACATCTGTATATCAAAGGGAGTGGGAAAAAGTTAGATCAGATACTGACAAAGAGGAAGTGGATGACATGGATGATAGATGTGAAAAATTAGCTAAAATGTAGCACAGAAAAGAAACGGTCAGAAATTATGAATGAGAAATGTATGGACCTAGAGTCTGCTGGTGGCTTGATTTTGGACTTTGCAGCCTCCAGAACTGTGAGAAATATACGTCTTTTGTTTAAGCCACCCAGTCTGTGGTAGTTTGTTATAGCCTTTTGAGCTAAGACATATTTTAGTACCAAGAAGTAACAAATACCTAAATATGTGGAAGTGGCCTTGGAATTGGATAGTAGGTAAAGGCTGAAAGAGATTTGAAGTGCATGCTAAAAAAGAGCTGAAATCGCCATAAAGTCCTTTCAGCCTATACCTATTAAAAGTGATTCTGGTGATGGCTCAGAAAGCAAAGAGGCACACTGGAGAGAAAGTCTCCATCTTTGTAGAGAATACAGAAATAATCATGAACAGATAGAAATATGGACGTTAGATGCTATTCTGGTGAGGTCTCCAACAGAAATGAGGAAGACATTATTAGAAATTGGAGGAGAGGCAATTCTTATTATAAAGTGGCAAAGAACTTGACTGAACTGTGTTCTAGCGTTTTTGGGAAGGTAGACCTTGTAAGTGATGAAATTGAATATTCATCTGAGGAGATCTCTGAACAAAGTTTGGAAGAAGTAGCTTGGTTCCTCATCACCGCTCCTAGTAAAACACATCAGGAGAAAGATAAATTGAAGACCAAATTGTTAAGCAAAAAGAAATCAGAACTTAGAGATTTGGAAACTTCTCAGCCTATCCATATTTGAAAGTGAGAAAGCTTGTTCTGAAGAAACTCTAAGGGTGCAGCTGAGCAACCCTTTGAAGAAGAGATCATAGGTGTGATATTAATTTAATTAGTCATCTCAGCAGAGGCCAGGAGTAGAGAAGGGACACTGCCAGTTTGAACGAAAGGGGACAGAGAAAGCCAGGCAGAATGAGGAAGGCTGTCAGAATTCTTGGATTCTACAGAATGGGAGACTAGAGCAATTTGGCTGTGCATGTGTACTCCTCTTGAAGAAAAGGGAAGAAGGACCCCAAAGGTGATTCCGAGGTCATCGGGTCTGTCAATCCCACCACAGGCCCAGGGGTCTCAGTTTCAAAGTGTGAGATTGTCGCTCTCACAGAGAGTCATGGTGTAGGTGGAGGCCCTACAGAGAGCTGCAGTGTGGGTGGCACCCCACCAAGCTGAAGGAATGGGGCTGCCCCACCGAGCTGTGGGGATGATGTTGCCACCCCAGTGGGCCTGGAGGGCAAAGCATCAAACTAAAGAATGTTATTCTCGTACCTTAAGATCTAATGGGACTGGCCTTGCTAGGCTTTGGACTAGCTTGGAAACTGTCACCCCTTCCTTCTTTGCTATTTCTTCCTTTTGGAGTAGGGATGTCTATTCTATGCCAGTCCCAACATGGTATTTGGAAACACTTAACTTGTTTGGGTCACAGATTTACAGCTACAGAGGAATTTTGCCTCAGGATGAATAGTACCTCCTGTCTCAACCATATGTGATTTAGATGGTGTTTAGATCAGACTTTGGACTTTAAATTTTACAGTTGATGTTGGAATGAGTTAAGGCTTTTGAGGCTGTTGGGATAGAATGAATGTATTTTGCATACAATAAGGACACGAATTTTGGGTCCCAGGGGCAGAATGCTATGGACGTATATCCCCCCCACCAATTCTTATGTTGAAGCCCTACCCTTCAATGTATTTGGGGATAGGGCCTTTGGGAGGTAATTAGGGCATGGGAATGGAGCTTTCATAATGGGTTTAGTGCCCTTAAAAGAAAAGACACAAGAGAGATCCCTCTTTCTCTCTGCCACGTGAGGACGCGGTAAGAAGACAACCATCTGAAAAGTAGGAAGAGAGCTCTCACCAGGAACTAAATATGGCACCTTGATCTTGGACTTCCAACCTTCAGAAGTGTTAAGAAAGTACCGTCTGTTTTTCAAGCCACCAGGTCTAGGGCATTTTGTTATAGCCGTCCAAGCTGATGAAGACACAGAGAATATATAAGATGGTCTAATATACATATATCCAGGGTTCTAGAAGTAGAGACAGGAGAGAATGAGTAGAAGTAACATATGAAAAAGATAATATTATGTTCTAGATGAGATGAAGAATGTGGATTATCAGTTAATGAAGCAAAATAGATCACATGGAGGATACATTTTTTTAACCTGAAACTAATCACACGTCAAGAAACTGGAGAACACAAAAGACAACAGACAGTCTTCCAAAAAACAATCAGCAAGGAAACTGATCACCCACCATGAAAGGTTGTATTGATGGCATAATTTGAAAAAAACAGTAACAAAAGCCATATTCGATGGAATAAATACTCAAAGTTCTGAAAGGAAAAACTTTTCCTCTGGAACTGATTACCCTGTCACATTATAATTTCTAAAAGTTCACCAACAAGGGAACTGATAAAATATTTTTAATGTATGCATACAATGCAAAATTATAAATAATTAAAAAATTAAAGAACATCTAATATATCCATTTTTCTTAAAGTAAGAATGTTGAAAGAAGAAGCCAAAGGCAATATGATTTACATGACACCATATATAACCAAAAATATTGTTATTATACATAATTTTGATTATCTACAGCTCTGCTAAAAGCATAAACATTTTTATAAGATGGATATATACCAAGTTCTTGATGGTAGCTATCTTTCTCATTGTTGGTGAGAGGTGTAAAATGGGACAACCCTTACGGAAAACAATATGAAGTTTCCTCAAAAAATTACAAATATAACTACCATGTGATCCAGCAGTCCCACTTCTGGGTATGTATCCAAAAGAATTCAAAGCAGGATCTCAAAGAGATCTTTGCACACCCACATTCGTCGTAGCATTATCCAAAATACCCAAGACGTGAAGAAGCCCAAATGTCCATCAACAGATGAAGGGATAATGGGGGTCTAAAAACACAAGGAAATATTTCCTTCCTTGAAATAAAAGGAAACCATGTCTCATGCTACAACATGGATAAACCTCTAAGACATTATGCTAAGTGAAATAAGCCACTCATCAAAGGACATATCATAGCCACTCACATGAAGTATCTACAGTAGTTAAAATCATAGAAACATACAAAGGTGATTGTCAAGATCTCAGGGAGGAGGAGGGAGAATTAGGGAGTCTCTGGTGTCCCAACCCCCGCCTGGGTCCTGGGGAAGGAATCAGAACTCAGAACCGGGAGAAGAGGCCTTGGCCAGCAGGGAAGGGGGGGTGAGGCCCAGGGCGGGTCCACAAAGGATCAGAGCATCTGAGTGCATTAGGAGGAAGGGGCTTCAGAGGTGGGCCAGCACAGGCCGTGATGGGGGCTAAGCAGGCTGCAAGGGGGGGCAGTTCAGGGAGACAGCAGGGGTCTGCTCCCTGCCCCTCATTGTTTGCTCGTCTCACCCTTATGAGCAGGTCATTTCCCCTGCTCTGATGATTCAGTCTCTGCCGGCAACCACAGGACGGTGACTGAGGCCTCTACACTCCTCAGCATGGATCCCAGCTCCCACCCAGATCTGGGGCCACAGACACCTCTCCCCACCCCTGCTGCCCCTGTGAGCAAGCTGTTCTTGTGAAACACGGTCATAGTTTGTCAGGAGGAACTGTTTTCTATGGGAATACAAATCAGTGTTGATACCAATACACACACATGTCCAGCCATGGGTGGAAAGGGAAGGGACAGTAGTTCTGGGGTGTCGTTGCACACCCCTAGGCCCCTAAGGCCAGTCCCCACAGCCACAGCCAGATGGGTCCTCCTCCCTCAGCTGAACGAGATGCTGCTGCACAGAAATCCCACAAGTCCCACAAAGGGGCCCCACTGTCACTACCCTTATACACACCTGTAACAGGTGCCCCATGAACTTCCCCGCGCCCATTCCCCTTGTTGCATCCTCATTGGGATTAAGAGGTAGCTGCCTCAACCACGCTCCACATTGCAATAATCCCAGTGGGACTAGAGAACGCTCCCGCTATGACGAGGCAGACAGTCCTGTCCCCATGGCCAAGACTTTTCCTGTCTGGTCAGGCCACCCACACAGGAAACCCTGGATGAGCGGAGGGTCACCCCAGCGCCATCGCCTGGCCACTTCAGGGAAGCAGAGAGAAGCTCCATAAAGACAAGGGCCGTCTCCAGGCTCCGTCCTAGAAACTGGTTAGTGTCCAGAGGGCTGAGAGGCACAAAAGCAGCTCTCCCTCCCCAGACGGTTCAGGGATGCAGAAGATACTACAGATGCCCCAGAAGGCCCCTAGCCAAGCAGGCTTTAGAGAAGGGGATGATGAGGGGGTCCCTGGGGAAAGTGAGAGCTGTGCGTTCCCAGGGGCAGCCTGAGGAGTCCTTGTCTATGTGGAGGAAAGGTTTGGTCACCTGTAGATCCATAGCTCCTGTGACCTCCCTCACCCTTCCTTCCTCTCAGGATCGCTCTCTGTGGAGCAGCTCCACACGAACAAGATGACAGTGGCCTGAGAGCATTTCCCACCAAAACTATCTTTATTGACCATTTTCATACATCACTCCAAAGGTCCTGCCCACACCCACCTCCCCCACCTCCCTAACCCCCCACAATCCCACTCCCCCTCCCCGCCCTGGTGGTCCTGCCCTCCCTCCCTTCCCCCCACATCCTCCAGGATCAGCACTGGGGTGAGGAGGAGCCCCTAGGCTCCCGTGGGGGCCGCCCTGGGGGGCTCGCCCTGGAGGGCCGGCCCGGCTGTTCCCTACTAGCTGCAGCGCTTCCTCTTCCTGTTCCTCCTCTTCCCTGTGACAAACGGGTCACGCTTTCTCTTTCTCGGCTGTGAGGGGCGAGCCAGCCCCAGAGCCAAGGCTGGCCTCGCAGAGACCCCGTGGGCAGCCCCGGGGATGGGCAGCTTCTCAGCAGCGGCTGGGCGCCCACACAGAGCCCGCTTCTTCGACTTGGGAGCGGCTGGTGGAGCTGGACTGAGGCCCCTTCTCTGAGGGGAGGGGGCCTGGGGAGCACTCTGGGCCCCCCAACCTCCAGGGGAGGCCAGGCCTGAGGCAGGGGCACGACTCTGGGACAGCCGGCAAGGCGGCAGGCCCTGCGGAGAGGCCAAGAGGGAGGCCAGGCTGGGGCGCTCCTCCTTGTCCTCACCGGCCGCGTCCCTGGGCCTTCGGGCCTCCCGAACAGGAGGCGCCACTCTGAGAACAGACGCATCCCTGGGTCCCAGTCGAGGGCCAGTGCGCCTTTTACCCTGGGGAGGGGAGGGCCGCCCAGCCCGGGATGGAGAGACCTCCTGACGTCCTGGAGAGGGAACAAAGACTTTGGGCCCGAACGGGCCAGTGTCTGTTCGGATGGGCCTATGAAGAGCCTCAACATCAATCTCTGGTGGGCAGGCTTCATCACTGACCCCTCGACGGCGGTCCTGGTCGTGCCTCTGGGCACCTTGGCCGGCGTGGGACTCAGATGGACTTGAGCCCATTCCGGGTGCACTGTGGCTCGGGGCTGCCGGCCCACCCTCGTCCTTTTTCAAGGCCAGGAGTCGTTTCTGCACCAGCTGGTAGGAGGGAGGAGGACAGTGACGGCTCCACGTGCACGTGTGAGAGGAGGAGCACTGGGCAGTGGGACAATGGCCCTGGGGGGGAGGAGGGGACGGGTGACCCCAGGACTAGACTCCAAATCCAGACACGGTGGCATTCCTGCCATCCTCCTGCACCTTATTCCCAGCTGTGTGTCCTTCCCTGCGCTCCCGGCTCCCCATCCTCTTCTTCCTATCACCCTGCGCTGCACCCACCCCAGAGAGGGCCCTTCCCCATGCCAGGCCTCCGAGGCAGGGAAGGGATGGACAGAGCCATGTGGGCCTCCTGCTCTGGGGCCCTACCTCTCCCCTGCTCACTGGGGTCCCTCCGTGCCCTGGTCTTCCTGGGTGTCCCTTGTCTCCCCTGTTCTACCTGCGATCCCTCCCTCCTCTGGCTCCCCTGGGACACCTGGTTTCCCCTGTCCCCTGGATCACCTGGGGTCCCCCCTCCCCTGGAGTCCCCTGGCTCCCTAAGTGTCCCTCTCCCTCCCCTGGCTCACTTCTTCAGGGGTGAGTCCTTCCTCCTGCTTCGACTCCTCAGCAAGGGCCGAGACATCCAGCTGTGGGTCTGGGGAAAACAATTCTGCCGGGAATCGAGGGTGAATGACTGCCTCCACCTCGGACAGAAAGAAGAGGCTGTGAGCATCCTTGGCCAGGAGTGGCCTGTGACACAAGAAGACCAGGAGGGAAAGTGAAAAGCAGAGACCCACCCCCACTCTCCTCCACAAGGCGGGGATGGTCAGCACACACACACACACACACACACACATGCACATACACAGTCACCCAGAAAAGAGCACATATACAGATGCACATACACAGACACACAAAGGCATACACACAGACACAAACATATACACACATACATCTGCGTAAACCTCCCCTAACACCAGGCTCAGGAACAAGGAGCTGAGCTTAAGTCCCATCGGCCTGAGCAGAACCCAGATCTTGGGTGCTGAGAGTTCCATGCCCTGGCATCTTGTAGACCCCAGGCTCCAGGCCCAGCCTACCTTGGTGACAGAGTGTTCCCGGGAACGCAGCTCGTCAGTGTAGCTCAAGAGACACGGGTCCAAGTAGGTGTCGTCCTCTTCCTGCTTCAGCTCATTTCCGGCCTTTCCACATTCTGCATGTGACTTGCTTGGGGCTGAGTGGACGGGCCCCACCAGCGCCTCCATCCTGTCCACATCCTCCCTCACAGCCTCAGGGGGAATCTCCTTGGGCTCCGGGTTCCGCTGGGATCTGTGTGGCTTCGGGTGCGAGGTCTGGGCCCTGGGGCCGGACATCCTGGGAGCACAGGCTGAGGCAGAGCAGGAGGAAGGGAAGGAAGGTGAGGGACTCCCGGTCCACCTCCTGACCACCGAGCGCACGTTGGTGAGGGCATTGTTTGGGGGACGTTGATGTGGGTGTGGGAGGGGTCAGGACCATCTGAAGCCTCATGCACAGTTGGAGAGGGGAGGTTAGGGGGTCATCTAAGAGAGTCACAAGTAAGGAAGTGGGGAACCTCCAATTTTCTAGGGGTCTCCCCATCAAGCCCACTTCTTAGGCAGACTTAGTGTGGGGTCCTTTGAAAGGGAGGTGTGAGAGGAGTTACAAAACTGACCAAGTCAATACCCCCTAGTGAAAAACGGCAGCTGAGATCCCCCCCCCACCCCCCGCCTCGGTGGCTGTTTTGGTTGAAAGACCAATGCCCCTGTCTTGAAAGAAAAGGATCCACATGGGGACGGTGGCCAACCCTAGGCCCCTGTTACCTGTGCCTTCAGCTCCAGTGGGAACCTGGGTGCCTGGCTGAAGGCCCACTTTCGGGGCCGGGGGCCCCCGAGGATCCAGCTTCGGTGGGTCCTGCGCGCACTGCATCCACTGCAAATTCTGAATGTGCATATCCTCCTCGGCTGCAAATTCCATGAACCTGGGGGGTGACGGAGGCACAGGCCACCCTGAGAAAAACGCCTGGGTTCTGGAGCCCAACAAAGGCAGCCAAGAATGAGGCACTGGGAGAGGATGTGCCTTGGGGCCGTCAAGGCCCTGTGAGGTGCTGTCCACAGGAGAGAGCTGCTCCTGGAAGTGATAACAAGATCTGGGACCCTTCCTGCCTCACCAGCACTGCAGGGCATTCAACAGCATAGACCCAGGTCGCTGAATTGAACCAGGTCAACGGGACACATGGCTGACCCAGGGGGCACCCTCCTCATGCCCCCGTCCCCATCCAGGACCACATGCAGGGCTGCCAGCCAGAGGCTGGAACAGGCATGTGCTCCCCACAGGGGTCCTTGCCCGAATCCAGGACCCTGGGCTGGGACTGAGAGTCCTGCAACATAGACCTGGAGACAGGGCCCAGGAGAGGCTGGACGATGTGGATGCTGAGCTTAGAGGAGAGGCCTTCCCTTCCTCTGAGAGGCGCTCGTTTGTTTGGTTTTGTTTCTTAAACCAAGGGGATTACCATGGAGCAAACACTGGAAGGGCCGGAGACCCTTGGGCTGACGACAGCTGGCTTCCCCAGCCTCTTCAGGGATGCCAGGGTACCCACTCAGGGCACTCTTCATGAGGAGAGGTGGTCCCAAATCTATGTTAGTGGCCGCCAGCCACCCACCACTAAGGAAGCAGCAGGCTGGCAGGTGGAGCTCTTTCCCCGGCCCAGCCCATATGGCCGGAGTGGGACCCCTACTGGACTCACAGCTTCACCCTGCCCCGTCCTGAGACCTTCATGTCAAGGTAAGGGTAGGTCAAAATCAGGGGAGGGCAGAGCTCCTGGTGGAGGAAGGACAGAAGTCTCAATCTCTCAAGGTGAGGGAGGGGTTTCTGGGGGACAGTAGGGCCCCTGGGCTGCGGGGCCCCTGTGCTGGGTGACAGCCCTTCTCCTCTGTCCTCTCTGATGCGCACCCCCACGGCCAGACCCTGCCCTCACCCACTCGCCTCACCCTCCACGCAGCCCCTGGGCCCAGGACGCTGACTCACTTTTGCGCCGTCTCGTAGTAGGTCTTCCGGTTAAGGTTGCTCAGGCGCCGCCATTCCTGCACGGCCCTCCACAGTCCCTCCTCCAGCAGCATGGTGGGATTCAGGCGGGCCACGGATCGAAGCACTGGGCTGTAAGCCCTCGGGGTCAGTCTCCGGGCCCAGCCCAGCCCCCACCTGCCTGACCCCACCCGCCCATGTGGACCACACATCACTCAACCCAGAATGACTGAGCAACAGGAGGGTGAGAGGCGGGCGTCTGGGAGGGCAAAGACAAGCCTTCCCGGCCACTGCTGTCACCGCCTCACACTCACTCAAGGATGACCATCCACTCCCAGGCTAGAGCTGGCACATTGTGCCTTGGGGAGCTCTTTTCCTCCTCAAGGCTGCATTTTCATAATAAAAATCACTATCATCAATGAGGCATGGCAAGTGCCAAGCAATCTGCTCACACTTCATAGATTAGCCCAAGGAGTCTTCTGCACAGTCCTCTGAGTGAAGTGTAATTGTCCCCTTTTTACGAGGGAACGGAAGTTTAGGATGGAAATGCCTGCCAGGCTCACAACTCTAGTGGGAGAGAGCCCACGCCCTTAGGAGAGCTCTACCATCACCCTGTTCCTAGTGGAATTCTCCACAACGAAGTGGAGGCACGCATAAAGCGCTCTCCTGGGCCCCGCGCTCCTCCCCCTCCTCTGAAGTGACCTCCCCTGGCCATGTACGCTCAAGTCCTGTATGAAGGACACGGCACCACAGGAGAGTGCGGCATCCGCTCCTCGGCTCCTCACCTTACACCACGACCCTCTCTGACTGCAAGTCTTCAGTCCATATTACCATGAGCATCATGGAAGAGCAAGCTGGCCAGACTCACACGGTGGTGGGGCCAGTTGAGATAGGGCACATGTCAGTCCTGATGTCACGGACTGGCAGGCCCACCCATGTGACCGACAGTGTGCCTTCTCATAGCATGGACATCGCCCTCACACCTTCCTTCCAGTATCCCTAGAAACCTAACGTGCGAGTCCATCCCCAGTTCCTCTTTATCTAAAAGCTCCCATAAGCTCAGGACCCCCTGAGCGTTCACTCACATGAGAAAGCAGGAAAAAGCTTCTGCATCAGGACTCAGGTGAAAGTGTCTCCGGGCCAGGGGCTTGATGTGCTGCCAACGTCGGAAGTTACTGTACTCTCTCTGGGGGTTAGAGGAGCCATCCTGCGAGGTGTTGGACTGGTTGGTGGCCAGGTGGCCCTCCCTGGAAGTGCCATGTGGCCATGGCCCAGAGTTCACTGGGCGAATGAGAGGGGCCAGCTGGGCAGCTGGTGGTGGAGCTTGAGGAGGAAAGCCTGGGGTCCAGCCTCCCTTGCCAGCCTGACGTCCTCGAGAGGGAACAAAGACTCTGAGCACGACTGGGCCAGTGTCTGCTCGGATGGGCCTATGAAGAGCCTCAACATCAATCTCTGGTGGGCAGGCTTCATCACTGACCCCTCGATGGCGGTCTTGGTCGTGCCTCTGGGCACCTTGGCCGGCGTGGGACTCAGATGGACTTGAGCCCATTCCGGGTGCACTGTGGCTCGGGGCTGCCGGCCCACCCTCGTCCTCTTTCAAGGCCAGGAGTCGTTTCTGCACCAGCTGGTAGGAGGGAGGAGGACAGTGACGGCTCCAAGCGCACGTGTGAGAGGAGGAGCACTGGGCAGTGGGACAATGGCCCTGGGGGGGAGGAGGGGACGGGTGACCCCAGGACTAGACTCCAAATACAGACACGGTGGCATTCCTGCCATCCTCCTGCACCTTATTCCCAGCTGTGTGTCCTTCCCTGCGCTCCCGGCTCCCCATCCTCCCCTTCCTATCACCCTGCGCTGCACCCACCCCAGAGAGGGCCCTTCCCCATGCCAGGCCTCCGAGGCAGGGAAGGGATGGACAGAGCCATGTGGGCCTCCTGCTCTGGGGCCCTACCTCTCCCCTGCTCACTGGGGTCCCTCCGTGCCCTGGTCTTCCTGGGTGTCCCTTGTCTCCCCTGTTCTACCTGCGATCCCTCCCTCCTCTGGCTCCCCTGGGACACCTGGTTTCCCCTGTCCCCTGGATCACCTGGGGTCCCCCCTCCCCTGGAGTCCCCTGGCTCCCTAAGTGTCCCTCTCCCTCCCCTGGCTCACTTCTTCAGGGGTGAGTCCTTCCTCCTGCTTCGACTCCTCAGCAAGGGCCGAGACATCCAGCTGTGGGTCTGGGGAAAACAATTCTGCCGGGAATCGAGGGTGAATGACTGCCTCCACCTCGGACAGAAAGAAGAGGCTGTGAGCATCCTTGGCCAGGAGTGGCCTGTGACACAAGAAGACCAGGAGGGAAAGTGAAAAGCAGAGACCCACCCCCACTCTCCTCCACAAGGCGGGGATGGTCAGCACACACACACACACACACACATGCACATACACAGTCACACAGAAAAGAGCACATATACAGATGCACATACACAGACACACAAAGGCATACACACAGACACAAACATATACACACATACATCTGCGTAAACCTCCCCTAACACCAGGCTCAGGAACAAGGAGCTGAGCTTAAGTCCCATCGGCCTGAGCAGAACCCAGATCTTGGGTGCTGAGAGTTCCATGCCCTGGCATCTTGTAGACCCCAGGCTCCAGGCCCAGCCTACCTTGGTGACAGAGTGTTCCCGGGAACGCAGCTCGTCAGTGTAGCTCAAGAGACACGGGTCCAAGTAGGTGTCGTCCTCTTCCTGCTTCAGCTCATTTCCGGCCTTTCCACATTCTGCATGTGACTTGCTTGGGGCTGAGTGGACGGGCCCCACCAGCGCCTCCATCCTGTCCACATCCTCCCTCACAGCCTCAGGGGGAATCTCCTTGGGCGCCTTGGGCTCCGGGTTCCGCTGGGATCTGTGTGGCTTCGGGTGCGAGGTCTGGGCCCTGGGGCCGGACATCCTGGGAGCACAGGCTGAGGCAGAGCAGGAGGAAGGGAAGGAAGGTGAGGGACTCCCGGTCCACCTCCTGACCACCGAGCTCACGTTGGTGAGGGCATTGTTTGGGGGACGTTGATGTGGGTGTGGGAGGGGTCAGGCCCATCTGAAGCCTCATGCACAGTTGGAGAGGGGAGGTTAGGGGGTCATCTAAGAGAGTCACAAGTAAGGAAGTGGGGAACCTCCAATTTTCTAGGGGTCTCCCCATCAAGCCCACTTCTTAGGCAGACTTAGTGTGGGGTCCTTTGAAAGGGAGGTGTGAGAGGAGTTACAAAACTGACCAAGTCAATACCCCCTAGTGAAAAACGGCAGCTGAGACCCCCCCCCACCCCCCGCCTCGGTGGCTGTTTTGGTTGAAAGACCAATGCCCCTGTCTTGAAAGAAAAGGATCCACATGGGGACGGTGGCCAACCCTAGGCCCCTGTTACCTGTGCCTTCAGCTCCAGTGGGAACCTGGGTGCCTGGCTGAAGGCCCACTTTCGGGGCCGGGGGCCCCCGAGGATCCAGCTTCGGTGGGTCCTGCGCGCACTGCATCCACTGCAAATTCTGAATGTGCATATCCTCCTCGGCTGCAAATTCCATGAACCTGGGGGGTGACGGAGGCACAGGCCACCCTGAGAAAAACGCCTGGGTTCTGGAGCCCAACAAAGGCAGCCAAGAATGAGGCACTGGGAGAGGATGTGCCTTGGGGCCGTCAAGGCCCTGTGAGGTGCTGTCCACAGGAGAGAGCTGCTCCTGGAAGTGATAACAAGATCTGGGACCCTTCCTGCCTCACCAGCACTGCAGGGCATTCAACAGCATAGACCCAGGTCGCTGAATTGAACCAGGTCAACGGGACACATGGCTGACCCAGGGGGCACCCTCCTCATGCCCCCGTCCCCATCCAGGACCACATGCAGGGCTGCCAGCCAGAGGCTGGAACAGGCATGTGCTCCCCACAGGGGTCCTTGCCCGAATCCAGGACCCTGGGCTAGGACTGAGAGTCCTGCAACATAGACCTGGAGACAGGGCCCAGGAGAGGCTGGACGATGTGGATGCTGAGCTTAGAGGAGAGGCCTTCCCTTCCTCTGAGAGGCGCTCGTTTGTTTGGTTTTGTTTCTTAAACCAAGGGGATTACCATGGAGCAAACACTGGAAGGGCCGGAGACCCTTGGGCTGACGACAGCTGGCTTCCCCAGCCTCTTCAGGGATGCCAGGGTACCCACTCAGGGCACTCTTCATGAGGAGAGGTGGTCCCAAATCTATGTTAGTGGCCGCCAGCCACCCACCACTAAGGAAGCAGCAGGCTGGCGGGTGGAGCTCTTTCCCCGGCCCAGCCCATATGGCCGGAGTGGGACCCCTACTGGACTCACAGCTTCACCCTGCCCCGTCCTGAGACCTTCATGTCAAGGTAAGGGTAGGTCAAAATCAGGGGAGGGCAGAGCTCCTGGTGGAGGAAGGACAGAAGTCTCAATCTCTCAAGGTGAGGGAGGGGTTTCTGGGGGACAGTAGGGCCCCTGGGCTGCGGGGCCCCTGTGCTGGGTGACAGCCCTTCTCCTCTGTCCTCTCTGATGCGCACCCCCACGGCCAGACCCTGCCCTCACCCACTCGCCTCACCCTCCACGCAGCCCCTGGGCCCAGGACGCTGACTCACTTTTGCGCCGTCTCGTAGTAGATCTTCCGGTCAAGGTTGCTCAGGCGCCGCCATTCCTGCACGGCCCTCCACAGTCCCTCCTCCAGCAGCATGGTGGGATTCAGGCGGGCCACGGATCGAAGCACTGGGCTGTAAGCCCTCGGGGTCAGTCTCCGGGCCCAGCCCAGCCCCCACCTGCCTGACCCCACCCGCCCATGTGGACCACACATCACTCAACCCAGAATGACTGAGCAACAGGAGGGTGAGAGGCGGGCGTCTGGGAGGGCAAAGACAAGCCTTCCCGGCCACTGCTGTCACCGCCTCACACTCACTCAAGGATGACCATCCACTCCCAGGCTAGAGCTGGCACATTGTGCCTTGGGGAGCTCTTTTCCTCCTCAAGGCTGCATTTTCATAATAAAAATCACTATCATCAATGAGGCATGGCAAGTGCCAAGCAATCTGCTCACACTTCATAGATTAGTCCAAGGCGTCTTCTGCACAGTCCTCTGAGTGAAGTGTAATTGTCCCCTTTTTACGAGGGACCGGAAGTTTAGGATGGAAATGCCTGCCAGGCTCACAACTCTAGTGGGAGAGAGCCCACGCCCTTAGGAGAGCTCTACCATCACCCTGTTCCTAGTGGAATTCTCCACAACGAAGTGGAGGCACGCATAAAGCGCTCTCCTGGGCCCCGCGCTCCTCCCCCTCCTCTGAAGTGACCTCCCCTGGCCATGTACGCTCAAGTCCTGTATGAAGGACACGGCACCACAGGAGAGTGCGGCATCCGCTCCTCGGCTCCTCACCTTACACCACGACCCTCTCTGACTGCAAGTCTTCAGTCCATATTACCATGAGCATCATGGAAGAGCAAGCTGGCCAGACTCACACGGTGGTGGGGCCAGTTGAGATAGGGCACATGTCAGTCCTGATGTCACGGACTGGCAGGCCCACCCATGTGACCGACAGTGTGCCTTCTCATAGCATGGACATCGCCCTCACACCTTCCTTCCAGTATCCCTAGAAACCTAACGTGCGAGTCCATCCCCAGTTCCTCTTTATCTAAAAGCTCCCATAAGCTCAGGACCCCCTGAGCGTTCACTCACATGAGAAAGCAGGAAAAAGCTTCTGCATCAGGACTCAGGCAAAAGTGTCTCCGGGCCAGGGGCTTGACGTGCTGCCAACGTCGGAAGTTACTGTACTCTCTCTGGGGGTTAGAGGAGCCATCCTGCGAGGCGTTGGACTGGTTGGTGGCCAGGCGGCCCTCCCTGGAAGTGCCATGTGGCCATGGCCCAGAGTTCACTGGGCGAATGATAGGGGCCAGCTGGGCAGCTGGTGGTGGAGCTTGAGGAGGAAAGCCTGGGGTCCGGCCTCCCTTGCCAGCCTGACTAACTCCAACAGCTGAAGCAGTCACCACGGTCCCCATCACAGGGGTTGCTACGAATACGGGTGCAGGACATGAAGCACTCCTGCTGAGGGCCCCTGCCGCGCTCCAGTTGAGGGGGGCCTGAGTAACGACAAAGGTCTGAGTCTGGGGGGCCTCCACTGTCCTCCCTTGTGACCTGACTTGTACAGTGAGGTTGCAAGCCCCAGGGGCACTGGGGCCACGGCCACCATTAGCCACCAAAGGCGTCCTGGGGAAAGCTGGCAACAGCAGGCTGCTGCCAGGAGGGAATGCTGGCGTGATGGGACGTGGCAGGTGCTGCTGCCAGGGTGGCCGGTGCTGGGCGCCAAGAATGGGTGGAGGGAAGGGCACTGCCGTGAAAGTAGACAAGGAGGCCCCGGGGCTCATGGTCATATCCGTTCCCAGCACTGCAGATGCTGTGGAGGCAAAGGAAAGGAGTGAATGCAGGAGGAGAATGGGCACGTGGCACTGAGGCTTTCTGTGGCATCAGAGTGTAAATCTCCACAGGGGAGGGACACTTGGACAAGGGAAACTGTGCAGCGTGCAAATGTCTTCCAGTGATTTTCATGCCCTGACCTCCAGTTGAGAATTATTCCACTGCTGACCCCGCGCCCATCCACCAAGGTCCCTGACCCCTGTCTGCCGAGAAGAAATCGCCTCAGCAAGCACTGACTTGGAGAGCCTCCCTAAGGCACCCCCTGGCACCTAAGCCTCACAGGCTGTCTCCCAAGACCTGGAACTGTGTGGACATCCGCTCTGTGAGAAATGCCCCTCAGCCGGCGTACTAGCAGGTAGGGACCTTCTCCAAAGTAAGTTCTAGGCACCCAAAGGCCCTTTGTGGACAGGTATTGTGTAAAATATTAGGGCCCCACCTCCTCCTCAGTCCTCCTTTTCCTGATGCTCAGTAGAAATCCCCTCTTTCTTTCCTAGCCTCACAAAACAATACAACAAAATGCTGGAAAATATCTCTCTAATGGAATCCCGATACAAACCCAGAACACTGGCCCAGAATGCACCTGCATCTCAGAACAACCCACAGCAGACACGTAACATGGGCCAGGTCCTGCCACCCCCTCCCCAGTGCCCAGAGTCACTGTCATCACCCAGGAGTTCTGTTCCTAGGAGGCGGGGGTGGGGGGAGTGGTGTGTGAGAAGTAGGCACGTGTCCCTTAGATTCTGTCATTTCACAGCCAGTGATGGCTGCAGAGGATTAAACAAGGGCCAGGGAATTGTCATGTTACATTGGTCATGGGAGTACAGACCGCCTGTGGTCCTTCCCCCTCCAGCTCCCAATAACGGAAAGACAATCTGAGAAGCAGGCATAAGCCAGTTGCCATGGCGATCAAGTTGTCTGGATCACATCCCTGTTCAGGAGAACAAGGTACACACCACGGTGCACCTAATTAACCGGAACAGGTGTCATAGGACGTTTAATAATAACACAGAAGATCGTCTTCCTGCCCCTGGGCTACACTCCTTCCCCCTTTAAAAGAGGAAGCAGCCTTCACAGACATTCCACCCGAAACAACCCCACTCCACATCTGTCCCCTGTCCATGAAGGAGTGACAGGAAATATGAACAAACTCTTCCTCTCAAGGCAGCCTGAGGGTCCACCATGAGATACTGGACGAGATGAAGTAGGTCTGAAGTACTGCGATTCCACAAAAGGAAGAACAATTCAGAGCAACTCAGGAACCTGAGCCCTCTCTTGGCTGAAGTTACACGGTTGCCCATCCCCTGTGGAATCCAAAGCAACAGTTGCCTGAACTGAGAAGTGAGCTCTGGGCTGGGAGGAGTGGACGAGGTGTGGGCTGCGGCAGTTCGAGTAACCTCCGGCCTAGCTCTCGGAGAGGACACTTCACTGCAGGCGTGGCCACACACAGCCCCACTGAATAGTTTTCTCACCAAGACCATCTCTCCCCACGGCCCCCTGAGACACAGTATGCTCCTGTTCAAATCCCGTAGAAAGATACGGTGAGGCAAGCTTCAGGCGCCTCAGGAACACAAGACAGGTCTAGGCTTTCCTCATGACCCTCCCTGTGTCACCACCAGGACATCACACACATCCTTACACACACGTTTCAAAGTGGCTGGTCTCCCTTCTAGAAAGAATCAACCTGCCTGCTGCCATCCTTTCTCCATAGCCAGGGCGATTCCTCTTGATCCACCTCCAATGACCCCTCCTCCCCAGTGCAGTCTCAGGTTTCTTCAGGCTCCCCAGTCTCCCAGGTGAAATGTCCTTGTGTGTCCAGGGCTCTCTTCTCCCTCTACTTCAGTCCAACTGTGTGCCCACCGTGAAGTGTCACGTGTGAACCCGAAGGATGGGAGGGATGGCAGGGTCTCTGAGAACACACCCCCAGCCTATAGGCTTACCTCCTTCTGAAGCCATCCTGCAGGCTTGGGCACGGACTACTGCTGCCTGGTAGCCTCCATGAGAAAAGTCAAGACCAGGACCCAGAGAGTGACCTGCTTCAGCAGACGCTCAGGATCCAAGTGAAGGAGGGCCAGGTTTGAATCATAAAAGTAGAATGTGGCTGAAACGTTCTGCAGTGGGGGAGGGGCAGAGGGCACGTGGGTCTGGGTAGGGTGGGGGTGGGGAGACATTCCACGAGGGCTCTGGCAGGTAGGCAAGAACCGGAAGTTCCTTCCACCTCACACAGTGGCAACACAATTGGCGTGGGCCTCTTTACGCAGTTTATAGACTGTTTTCTTGATTCACGGCACCGAGGTTGGACTTGACGGTCCCTTCCTTTCACTTCTTTTTCCATCAACCTAGTTTTGTGTCCCTCAACACACTCTGCTTCCTACCTGGCTCTTGACTTACTTCAACAGAGACTAGACTTCCTGAACAAAATTCAGAACTGTTAGTCTGATAAACACTTGGGTATTTATGGCCACATGGAACTGAGTATTTGCAATTAGGATTGTCTCAGCAGATCCAGTGTCTTTGACTGCTGTATGTACATCACTCCTAAGGGAGTGGTCCTTGTGCTCCAACCAACATCCAGCAGGACCAGCCTTACTAATGTTCCTTTGTGCTGGAAAGCCCCCGTCCATGAAAAAACCATCATGCAGCCCCCATGTCCAAGACCAGAATTCACTAAATGTCTTTCTCATAGTATTCCATGGTTGTAAAAGATTTAGTTTTGTACCTTTTAAATGATTTTAGTATAATATTTTAAGCGAGCCACACCTTCTCATGGTTCAAAATTAAATTGTGCAAAATGGAATATGCAGTGGCGAGTCCTCCTCCCACCTCTTTCCCCTGTCAACCCAATCCTCTTTCCCGGAGGAAACCAGTGTTATCTCTTTCACTAAAATCTTCCCAGAGATACGTCATGCAACTAAAAGCGAAGGCAATCTGTTTTCAGTTTTTAAAATGCCTTCATTTTTTTTCTAGTTGAAAATTCATATATGTTCCAATATATCTGAGGATATTTCCAATGATTGTCTTTGTACGGGTATCGTGGCTCCTCTGTTTCTGCACTAGATTCCCAGAACAAGAATTTCTAGTCTCTTAAAATTCAAAGCACCTGAAAGAATAGGGTGGCTCGATCTAGTAAAGAAAAGTAACAAATGCCTAACTGAATTTGACTTTTGAATTTCACATAAACAATGAATTCATTTTTAGTACAACTTTGTCCCATGCAACATTTTGGACATAGTTTTACTGCAAATTCTTTCCCTGTTTATCTGAAATTTACATTTAACTCGAAATCTGTATTTTATCTGGCAACACTACCAAAAAATCAGAACATACTAAGCTATTCTCAGTTACTCATCCTTATGACAAAGAGAACTTGGAGTGACGAGACTCAAGTGTGCACCTTGGTTCCAACAGAAAACACAACTGTAAACATCCACAAAATCTGCAGGCTCTTTGGATGAAATGGATTTGGAAGAGTCATCATATAGCACTGAACATCTTGGCTTAGTAGCGGTAAGGACAGAAGTAAGGAACAAGAAGGCAGAAAATCTTCTTCTCTTTCCTTATGTTAAAGGGACTAAACATCCTAGAGCCCTGGTTTTTCTAGGTGTTAAAAGTCCACTACCCATGAGATGGATGTGCACCTTGACACAGTGCCAAGAGTTTATCCACCAGTGTCCAATCCCCAGACAAGCCCACTTCCATCGAAATCCTAGCCTGCAAGCCCTGCTTACAAGTTTGTTCATTTCCTGTCTGCATTACATACACTTGCTCTTTACAATCTAGGCTCATCATTGCATATGGCCCCATCTGCATGGGAATCATGGTAGCATTCCTTTTACAAAACTTGTTTGATTATGATTTTCATATTGAGAATCCATGTCAGTCAGTTTACCACTATCAAAATGATATGAAAGAGTATTCGTGTTTTGTGTCGTGAGAAGAGAGGACTGTTAGGAAACTTGTCAAGGGAGATGAAGGCTGAAAACCTCAGAGGATGGCAACCAAATCTCTTGGGAGACGAGATTCTCTCACTGCTGTAGCTGCAGTAGAACTCCAACTGATTGTGGGGTGTTGGGGAAGGAAACAGAGGTTTAGAAGGACTGTTCCACAGTGTGAAAAAGACTCCTGTTGGTGCTTAAGAAGTTCCTTGCCCCTTGTCAGGAAAAACTGACTCAGAAGAAGATGAGAAGATAAGGTGAGAATATTTCAAGCAACATCATGGTGAACTTTATATCTAAAGAAACTCCTGTCGGGGGCTGAAAAAAATAAACAGTTTGGGAATATCGCTCAGTACTGGAGCTTTTACAATGAAGGAAAACGCATATGATTTTCACCCAATAACTTCATACTAGAGGGATGGTGAGGCAAAATATTGTACCCAGGCACTCGAGAAAGGCAGGCTTCCTTGTTGCTTCCTCCCTTTGTTCAGTCATTCAACCAATTATTTACAAGATTCTCACTCATAATTCTGATACAGTATTTGAAGGACTCTTCTCAAGGCCACTGATACAAAAATTGCAGTGTGCAAAAATTAGCCAGTCCCAATTCTGCAATCACTTTTGTAATACTTCAAAATCCCACACCCCAGGGACAGAGATAATCAAATTAGCCCAAATGTAATTTGGGAAGAGCAGTCACAGAAGGGAGTATCTAAAATTCCTTTGGATCATGATCTCTGACTATTCCTGCACAGAGGCTGCGGGCAGGCATTGACTACTGAGAAAAAACAACTCTGGACATGCATCACAAGCCTCAGAAGACAGTTCATCTTCCACTCAATCACGAAACATTAAAAAAACGAAGAGATACCATGTTCGTGTCTTGTGGAGTTTTCAAGTCTGTGCACTTGGAGGCGCTTAGTGCTGTTAGACGTGAGGGGTCTTCAGAGGCATCCTGTTGAGTGAGAAATGCTCTAATCTTGCAATTGACCAGAAAGAGGATCTGATGATTGAAGTTTCTTTGGGAAGTATTACAAAGTCAGGTCAGTAAGTTGATCCCGCTACTATTTTTGTTGTTGTTGTTGTTATTTTTAATGCCAACTGAAAGTCTGCAAGATATTACAAAAAAAGGAGGGAGGGAAAGTAAAATTGTTCCCATACTACCTGCTGTGTTGAAATTGGCCCAGATTGTCCACTCTCTCTCAAAGTTATTTAAAAAAAAAAAAAAACCGTACAAAGGAAACACCTGTGAATCAACATTTATTGAAAAACCTCCATGTATTAAATACACTGAGAAAAAATATTCTAGTAGAGTAAATGCGTTTGGAAAAACTTTAGGAACGGAGTCAGGAGACAGTAGCTTAAGAGTGTTTCCCAGGTCTGAATTCTTTGCTAGAATTGTTCTTTAACGGAAACTTCAGGCTTGCTAAGAAAAAGGACCTACTGTTTTTTGAAAGGCATAAACAAGAACCAAGGAACTGCAGTCCAAAGGGCATGAAAGCACTTGCCCCAATTGGAGGCTACTGTGCTTAGAGCAGAGCTCTCCAGAACACTTTGTAGCTAAGTGCATGGGTTTCACACGTGCAATAGAAAAATCACGAGTGCACATCTCACAAGAGCTGGTTTTAAGAAGAGACCATCACGAAAGTTCCCGGCGAGGAGCGTCGCCAGAGACGCTCCGCAGCGTGCCCGACACTCCACCTCTCTCCTCTCTGGCAGAGAGCTGCCAGAGCAGGTCCCCGCGCGCCCCGCGCCTGCACGCCTGCGCACGCTCACTAGGGCGGGGCTCTTGGGCACGCGGACCGCCATCCTCCAACTGCTCCTGGCGTCTGTTGGGGCAGTCGGCTCCGGAAGACAGGAGCGCATGCGCGAGCGCGGAGGGTGGGGCCCCAAGGGCCGTCCGGCGGGGGAGGGGCCTGTCATGGCGGCCTCGAGAGTCAATTCCAGGAACCCTGAGGTAAAGGGTACGGGGACTTTTGACCCCTCAGGTGTCACCGCTCTGCGCTGTTGTTCACCCTGTGGGTTGTCTGTGCCCTTGTCCGTGTAAGGAGACTCCCCACAATGTGGATTCACGCCCCCATAGAGCTCGATTCCCTTGAGGGGTTTACCCCAGGGTTATTGGCCCCACTGGAGAGCCGGCTGCATGAAGGGTTCAGTGATTGCGAGGCCTACAGTGGGGGGGAAATAGTGTGTGTGAGCTATTAAACAGGTGCCGTTCTAGGCTGCGCGTTCTGAAGAGTACAAAACCTATAGGGACGTTCTTGCGAGTTGAAAACCCTCATCTGGTTCCAAAGGTGTAGCTCAGGTGATTGGAAAATGAGTGAAGAGCGAAGGAACACACTCATGGTTTCAATAGTGTCTTCCTTCTTATCATAAAAACATCAATCACCACTTATGTTCAAACTGCATTCTTTTGTCAGTGATGGGAGCAACTTTGCTGAATGTGGTAATAAACATGTATTTGTAGTCTGATGTCACATCATGATTGATTTGCAAGCATAGATGGGGTCTGTACATATTTAATTGGTTGGTGGGAATCTGATATGTAGTCAAATGTGTGGGTTGGTTTTGTCTGTGGATGTTTGTGTCTGAAGGGAGGTCGTGCCTGTGTTTTTGTGAGAGCGTGTAAGAGTGAGTGTTGTACTTGGAGGGTGTTGAGATGTGACGCAGGCATACTCAAGGAGTTGGTGGTTAGGTGTTTGTAATTAGGTGTTTGGGGAATATGTTTACATGTGTTTTTTTCACCCATGAATTTGGGGATTTATGTGTGTCTAATGGTGGATTTGGAAGGATTATCTGCATGTGCATAAGGGCAATGTCAGGAAAAGTTGTGGTGTATATTACTTTGGGTGTCCAGTCTGTTTATTTTGTATATTTGGGGAATGTAGGATGATCATTTGTGTATTCAGGGCATGTTGTATGGTTATGGGGTGTTTGGGTGTGTGCATTTTCAGGAGCTGTCTATGTATATTTGGATGTGTAGAGGGCAAGTCTGTGGCTATTTTATGGGACTGGTGGATGTTGTATATGTAGGTATGTTGTGTTTGTATGATTCTGTATTCTGCAAGATGGCAGAGTTAGTTCTGTGTGAGAGGTTGGGAATGTGGGGTTATGTATATGCCAGTAGTGTGGTACTGTATGTGTATTTGGAACAAAGGGCATATAGGGTGATATTATTGCATATTTGTAGTGTACTGGGTAATTGTGGTTCTATTTGGAACTTGTGGAGAGTTATGTGTTAAATGAGTTTGTGTGTGTATTCAAGGGGCATGGCCACTTGGAGGAATATTTGCTGAGGCTGTGCATTTGTAATTTTCGGTAGGAGCCTCTGAAGCTTATGTATTTTGGGAAGTGAGTATATGTGTATCCGATAAAGAGGTGGGGTTCTATGTTTCTACAGGGAAGTTGGACAATTGCATTTCTATGTATTAGAAATATGTGATACGGGTATTTGTGAGTACTTGCATATGTGTGAGCTGGCTCCTAATAGCTAGGGATAATTTGATATATGGAAGTTGTTTCATAAATGGTTTGCTGGAGACACTTCCATGTATCTTACTTGTGTATTCTAATCTGTGTGTGTGTCCATCATCAGGTTCATGCATTATCAAAGTTTGTTCATAAGGTATGGAGTTGTTAGGAGTATTCAAAGTGTATATCTTTGGAGAATGCTAGGGTGTTTATACATGTGTTTGGTAGGAGTAAGAGGTGGTCTGTCTATATATTCAGGGTGAGGGTAGAAATATATATATATGAACACCCACACACACATACACAGTTTATATGTTGGGGTAGTGGCGGGGAGCTTGTGTTCTGGAGAGGTAGCATAATGTATAGTGTTTGGGAGGGGATCTGTATGTTCAGGGCTTGGGAATATTTGCATGTGTGTGTCCATACGTGTGTGAGAATTGTGTATGTATATTAGTAAGACTGCAGAGGTTGTTGGTGTTTTTCTGTTTTGAGTGTGTCTGAGCATTTGGGGTGTATACTCATGAGTAGTTTGTGGGTGTGTGTATTTGTGATTTGTGAGTATATCAGGAGGCTTAGAGTCCTCTATGTATCTATTTCAAAATGTAATGCCTGAAGAATTGAGTGGTGTTGCTTGTATGTGTGTTCTCAGTATTAGTGAGGTGGACTTATATGTACCGTTGACCCTTGAACTACACACGTTTGAACCACACGGGTCCACTTATAGTGGATTTTTTTCCCAGTAAATACTACAGGACTACTACACGATCCATGGATGCAGAACCACTGCATGGAGGGTTGGCGCCCTAACCCCCAAGTTGTTCAAGGGTCAGCTGTATTTGATAAGTATAGGTTATTTGTGGCTGTGTGTGTTTTTGAGTTCCTGGGGCTTCTGGGGTATGTATTCTGGGGGATGTGAGAGTTTAGTTTGTGTGTTTGGAAACCAGTAGACGGTGTAGGTTATGTGTGTGTGCAGGAATCCTGAAGTATATGTATTTTAGGGCTGTGGGACTGCATATGGGTCTTTTTTGGGTTGCACGTGAGACAGTTGTGTACTTGGTGAGCCTGTGTGTTTAGGTACTCAGTGTGTACATCTGGATGGCATATTGGTTGCACGTGTTTGTTTTCAGGCCCATGTTGTGCGTGTATATATAGTTGTGAGAGTGGAATGTGAATATTCAGGGTGAGTAAGGTTTCGTTTGTAAAAATTTAGATAGTAAGAGGTGGTCTGTTTGTGTATCTATTCAGGGTGAGGGTAGAAATGTACGTGTGTGTTCAGGATATATATATATATGTATGTATATGTACAAACACATATGTATATGTGGTATCCTTTTGGTTGTATATCTGTGGTGGGAGTTGAGGGGTCTACTTGGGGTGTAAGTGGATTGTGTGCACAAATTCATAGGAAAAGGTATGGGATGTGCTGGAACTGGTTCATACTATCTTGGGATAGTCAATGGTGCATACCTCTTCCCAGCTCTGTGTTCAGTGATGTCAGGTGGGTAGCTTGAAATTGGTCATGCTGGGAATATTTATACCATGTAGATAGCATAAGTGAAGTCTTTCCCACCTTTCTCGGAGAGTTTTTTAGCGCTTCCCAGCAGACCACTGATGTGCGTGTTTGGATGTATGTATGTATGAAGCAAGAATATTTGGGCATCGGTGGATACGTATGGGACACCCATGTGAATTGTGAGTGGGGCACCTGGGGCTATGGGCCCCTGTATATGTGCATTGACCCTGGTAATTGTGAATCATTGCATTGCTCCTATCAGGTTGGTCTGTTCTTTAGGGCCAAAGAATCCCCATAAATGTTGTAGATTCCCAGTAGAAATCATGCAGATGGATACAGGGGTGTCTGTACCTTAGTCAGGTGGACACTCCTTCAGCATTTGTGTGGTCCTAGCATCTGGGTCCCTAGAAGGGGGGGCCTGGTGGACAGATGGCCATGCAGAGCAGAACCTTCACAGGTGTGTTGTTGGCGTGACAGGCAGCAGTCAGAAAGTCACGGGGCTTCCTGGATAGGAGGTCAGATGACCAAGGGCTCTCCCAGGAAAATACCCTGAGAATCAGTTGGACAGCTACAGGCGTTACTGGCTCTTCTGGGGCACAGCTGACGTGCAAGGACACCCTCCACATGGGGTCCAGAGCCACGTGTCCCTGAGCCCAACTGCCCCAGGGTGGTGGGAACTGTTGCGTATCAGGCTGGTCAACTGTATCACTAGGTCTCAACCAACCTGTCTCCATGGAAATCTAAGTCCTCAGGGGTAGGCAGGACCTCTAGGGATCAGTGAGCTGACTAGGACAGGGGTGGGGAGGCTTTGTCCCTGAGGGAGAGTTGGGGACTGAGACCTGGAGAGCCTGGGGAGTCCCACTCTGAGGAGATATGGCTCTGTTGTTCCCAAACCCTTTAGCCATGTTCTCTGTTCTTTTCTGAAGGCTCATGATGCTTCTAGCAGTGGGAAGCTTATCTCAGTTTCATGTTTCTCTGATAGGATGAACTGACCCTTTTATTCACTATTCCACATCGAGCTGCAAACCCATCAGATGGAACCACGTGATCATTGTGGCCACCAGCTGACCCCACAGCCACCTTGTGCCTCCCTTGGACCCACCCAGGAATTTCTGAGCCTTCTTTATGGTGAGTCTTGTGGCCTTTTCTCCCTCATTGGGAATCCTCCTGCCAATAAAACATGCTGTGAATGTTAACAAAAGGAAACCTCAACTAGAATTGGAGTCTGGAAGGCCCGTAGAGGGAGCTCTCATGCCGTGTCACTCATCATCAATTACCCCAAGAGGAAGAGGTCATTCACTGACCCCAAACAGGAAGTGCGACCACTTTACTACCCCAGCTGGAGGAGGCAAGACTTCCTTCCTGGCCAGCAACAAGAAATAGAACATAGAAATAGCTAATAGAGAATTCCGCAGTTTAGCCAATGAGAAGCCATTGTCACCTGAAGTTTCACTTTCCTCCAGTGAACTTTCATTTTTTCCCTTGATGATGACTTTCTTTCCTTGTCCCACCCTCTTTACTTTGAAATCCTTCTGGGACTTTCCTGGTGGTCCAGGGGCTAAGACTCTGCTCTTCCAATGCACGGGGCATGGGTTCGATCCCTGGTCGGGGAACTAAGATTTCCACATGCCATGTGGCGTGGCCAAAAAACAAAAAGCCTTCCATGTTGTGTAACCCGTTGGAGTATCTCCCTTTCTATCAGATGAGATGCTGCCTGATTCATGAATCGTTTAATAAAGCCAATTTATTCAAACTTCAAAGTAAATCTTCACATTTACTCAGTTAAATTTTGTTTTTTAATACATTGGTGGCATTCAGAGGTGGCCGCTAACAGTTTCATACGTATCCCTCCAGAAATGTTCTCTATCAAAATAGGTATGTGCACTTTTTTAAAATCCACTCTTATGATTCCTCTTGCTAACAGGATGATTTTATGATTAAATCCTTATCTTTTTAAAAAGAAAAAGATAAATATATTGGTGGCAGTGATGGGATCTGAAGCAAATTTCTGATAACATTTGGGACAAGGAGAAACAGGTGTAGTGCCCACAACTCCTTTGAGTTCACTGTCTTTCTTGCCATTCCTGAAGGTTGTTGGTAAGCTCCTCTTGGTTTGAGCTCCATTCTCTTTGATTGAGTTTGTGCTCGCAATCTAATTGGCTTTCCTTTACAGGGCAGGTCAGTTTGTCTGGTAGAGGATTCTCCCTGAGGCCAAACCCCTAGCCTTTCAGATGGAAATTCCCAGGACACAGTAACATCTCTTGGTTATTGCCAGTATATTTTTGAGTGGGAAACCCTAGCCCCTAATTTTGTTCCCTGGATTCCACATTGGGCACTGCTGGCAGTGTAGTCTGCACTTGCCCATCTGTTTGGAATCAGCCCTCAGTTTCCATGCTTGGAACTGTTGGTGGCGGCTATAGTTCTCCATTTTGTTTGGCATCAGTTTGCAGTCCCCATTCCTTGGGATTTGCTGGTTGGATCTTTTTCCTCAGTCCAGGGATCCCTGGGAATTGGTGGTGGTGCATACCAGGCCTTCTTTTGGCCAGGACATAGTGACATCTCTTTGTTACTGCTGATATATTAAGGCGCAGTTCTTTTGTGTGTTCTTTTGGGTTGACAAAGGCTAGCTAAGGAAATGAGATCCTTTATCACCAAAGAGTTGAGAATGCCAGCTTCTGGCACACCTGCTTATTTTATATTTGAGAACTATGGTCCTGGAGGCTGTAGATATTTAGAAAGATGGCAAAATTATACTAATATTGAGCTAGAATTACAATGGTCATTGTGGGGAATGTTCCAGTTAGACAAGATTGTTCATTTAAGGAAAACACTAGAGAGCAAGTGTTCCCAAATTGGACAGGGAGAATGAGATGCCTGCTTTAGTTGGTATGTAAAAGTTTACAGAAGGTTTCAAGATTCCAAAATAGCTTCGTTTAGAGACTTAGAACAAAAAGCTAATGAAAAATTGAAGAGACAAAAGGTACCTGAAACAAAAGACCATAGGACGGATGTGACTGCAGATTGAACTCCTACTGTCCCCCCCTTTCCTTTTTCACCTGAGTACTCTTGTTTTACTCATTTTCTGTCTGAAATACTTTTCTATTCCAAAGAGAATATTTAACAATTGCCATTTAAAGTAAAACTAGCTGAGGTTGCAGGTGAGCCCCCTCAGGTGTCCTTTACCCCTTGGTCAAAGACTGAACTGAGAGCTATAGTCAAAGAATTCTCTAAACCTAGCGAGGAACGCCCAACATTTTTTGAAGAATTTAGAGTCACTGTCACGGCCTATGTCCCCAAACTGCTAGATCTTTATCCGCTTGTACACATGTTGGTAGGACTGGGGGAAGCCCCAGAATGGACGTGGGAAGCAAAATGACATAATCCCTAGGATGATATTCAAGATCCTCGACCTAAAAAGGCTTGCAGAATAACAACTAACCTTTTATAAGCTATTCCTAAAATCTTCCCTGCTCACACTTGGTCTATTATTAATTGGCCTAATAATGATTGGCCTATTATTCACTCATACAAACAAAAGAGGGGTGAATCTGTGGAAGACTTTAGAGCCAGTTTGTAGGCTCTCTTTTTACAGCATTTGGGGTTCCAAGCAATAAAAAGGCCACTCAACCTACTTTAACTGCCCTCTTTGTAAATGGATTATCTTCTGAGATTAATGGATTGATAAACGGGCAGAAAATAGGCTGGGAGGCTGTAGGCCTGACTGAACTCCTGACTATAGCTGAGCATTTTGAAAGGACCTTGGAGTAAGATCACAAACAGAAATCCACCAAGCTCATAGCCTTACAGTTACAGCAGCTCTAAGGCAAGAGACACAAAATAACACCTAGGCCTCCCCCCATTACAACCTCCTAGGGGTCCATGATCAATTCGATGACCCAAAGTTGATGTTTCATTTGTAATCAGTGAGGACACTGGGAAAAAAGGTGTCCTCAAAGGTCCTATGCAAACTCTTCACAAATGCTCTCATATCTGTCTCAAAGGGAGGGCCCCCCCATGACCCTCTCCCCTAGTTGGCAGAACTCCAGAGGTTCTCTGGTAAACTATTACCAGCAATTACCTTAAACAGCCCAGAGGAAAATAGAATGAAAATTAATGAAAAACTGCCAAATTTTAGTTGATAGTGGAGCTATGCTTTCTACTTTAAACCCCACTCTCATATTCTACTTTGAAATCTGCATTAAACCCTAACCCTAACTGTAAACGTAATTACCTAACCCTTTAACACCCTAGCCCTAGCCCTAACCAGATCTGTGCTTTCTACTCTAAATCCCACCCTCAAAGAACAACAGGTCCCTCTGAGTCAAGAGGATGCTTCCATGGTGGGAGTACCTAATAAAGTTCACAGAGAATTTTTATCTCAACCAAGACTCCTTTTTGCTATGCAATATACCCCAGTTAACCTATTTGGTAGAGATCTCTTTTCTAACTTAAAAGGGCCAGTACATTTTGCCTCCAGTGGAGATCTCACCTTAAAGTTTCCTGATCAACCTGAACCTGATTATTTATGTTCCTTACAATCTGTCCTGGACATAAAAGAGGAAGTTCAGCACAAGTTCTCTAATTTGATGGAGATGCCTGCAAATTTGGGGGCTACTTCTGACAGCGTTAACATCAGAAGAATAAAAAAATGCAAACCTATAAAGATTCAGATAGATGTAGCTAAACCTCTCCCTAGGTTTCCTCAACAACTATTAAAGCCTGCGGTCATACAAGGTCTCACACCTATTGTAGAAGACTTAATTTCCCGGGAGGTAGTCATTCCTGTACTCGTCCCTGCAGCATGCCAATCTTGCCTGGTTGGAAACCTGGCAGGATGGCGATTTGTCCAGGACTTGGGAGCTGTTAATAAAAATAGTTATTCCCTGTTTTCCTGTTGTTCCAAACCTAGCCACCCTTCTGTCACAAGTTTCAACTGACTTGGAATGGTTTACTGTTGCAGACCTTTGTTCACCTTTCTTCAGCATCCCGGAGACCCAACAGCCAATATCTATATGCCTTTACTTGGAACAATCAACAATATACCTGCATTTTTATGCCTCAAGTGTTCACTGGGACCCCTTCTTTTTTCTCCCAAGTACTTCACCAAGATTTAAGTACCCTCTAGTTCCCTGAGAAATCCACCTTTTTACCATATGGAGATAACCTCCTGCTGTACTCAGCTACTGTAAAGATTCCATTAGGCATGCATAAAAGATTCCATTTATTTGCTGCAACAGTTAGCTGAGAAAGAACACGAAGGAAAAATTACAATTATCTCTAGACACTGTTCATTACCTAGGACATAATCTAAGCACTGAAGGAATTCAGCTATGTCCAGAGAGAATTCGGCTGATACAGGAACTTCCTAGACTCACAACTAAGTGCTAGCATTGTGGATTTCTAGGTTTAGCTGGTTATTGCAAGCTCTGGGTTCCAAATTTTTCTCTGTTACCTCTTCCACTCTATGAACTTATTAAAGATTTAGTTCCTGAATCCTTTGCTTGGGAAGATAAACATAAGCAGGCTTTTATAAGGCTAAAACAAGCACTGCAAGAGCTGCCTGCCTTAGGGTTACCCAAATGATCAGGTTCAGGTTGATCCGGAAACTTTAAGGTGAGATCTCCACTGGAGGCAAAATATATTAGCCCTTTTAAGTTAGCAAAGAGATCTCTACCTAATAGATTAACTTTAGGTTATTCAAAACCTTTTACTTGATTTGTGCATGAATGGCATAATCAGGCCCCGCGGAACTATGTGAGCATGGTAGTAAACATAGGCCTATTGCCTATTATAGCATGCAACTTGATTCAGTTGCTTATGCCTATCTCAGTTGTCTTAAGGTTATAGCCACAACTGCAAATTTAGTGGAAGCCTTGGCAGATTTGACTCTAGAAAATGAAGTTTATTTGCAAACTCCACACATTGTCCACAGTCTTCTTAACTCTGAATTGGCAACGTTTCACTGCTAGTGTCACAAGATTCACTTCCTGTGAAATCCTGCTTTCACCACCTAATCTTTATCTTAAACTTTACAACGTTCTCCATCCTGCTGCACTACTACCTCTGTCTGACAAAGGTGAGGACCATGACTGCAAGGTAACAGTGTCCCATGGGAATTCCCTGGTAGGCCATTGCTTAGGACTCCGAGCTTCCACTGCAGGGAGCGCGGGTTCGATCTCTGGTCGAGGAACTAAGATCCCACAAGCCACGTGGCGCAGCCCAAAACAAAAACAAACACAAAAACAAAACAAACAAACAAAACAATGTCCCATTTTGTGACACCGTGTCCTGAGTAAAGATGTTACCAAGTCCAAGCTTGCTGTGCTTGCCGCACGACAGGCCAATAAATCGGAGATGAGGTGTTGAGGCAAGGAATATGACTTTATTCGGAAGGTGACAGGGAATACCTGGAAGGGAGTTTTCCTCTTCCCTGACTCATATGCTGCCACTTCCCGTTTAGGGTGTCCCAGTCAGCCTCCGTGGGGTCAAGGGATGATTTGCAACAGCAGCAAGAATTGCAGCAACATAGGAGGCACTTACCTCAGCGGCATTTGCCCGCTCGGGGTGCCATGATGCCCCTGGTAGAGCTGCCTCTGTCACGGGTTAGGGCTGTGTGGGGAACTCATGGATGTATGTTTGGGGTATAGGACGGTTTGGGGTAATAGTAAAGCTGTGTAGAGACTGTGTATGTGTGATCTGGGGAGAGATGAGGGGCCTGAGTGCCTTTATGAGTGTACGGTTGGTGTAGCATGGTGCGGCTGGGTAGTGGGGCTGGTTCTGGGTGTTTTGAGGCTCTGTGTGCAGGCATTTGAGAAGAGGTAAGGGTATGCATTTTAATGTTTTGTGTGTTGGATCTGTGTGTATTCAGAGTATAGGGGTTATACATATGCTCATCCTGTAGGGTAAGAGTTTAGGGAGTGTATTTTTGGTGTGGAGGAATTTGCAGAGACTGGGGATGTCAGTGTAAATTGGGGTTGTTAGCTGTGTGTGTATAATCAGGGGATGTGACAGAGGCTGTTTATGGTATCTCAAGAGGGAGATGGGTGTATGTTTGTATTGGGGGTGTGAGTTCATCATGTGTTCTGGGGGGAGTATTTAGGAGAAGGTTGGAAACATTGTGTCTCTCTGATGGTATTTTGTGTTTGTCTCAGCTTCTGAGGCATTGTACATACGTGGATGTTCACAGCTGTGGGGGGACTGTATGTGTTATATTTGGATTTTGGGGGTTGTGTCTTATATTAAGAAGTATGTGAGTTTGGTTTGAATGTATTTGGCTATTGTTGAAGGGTTTGTGTGTTTGCATTGGGGGGTTATATGGGGTTGGGTGGATTTTTGTGGGATGTGAGGATTTAGGTGTTTGATTATCGGGGGCCGTTGGGGGTGTGTTTTTGTATTCAAGACTGTGGCTGTGATTTTATTGGGGTTTGTAGTGCATGTATACTGGAGCAGGAGGGTTCTGGGCACACAGGCATCTGCTTATAGGTAGGGAGTTTGTGTGTTTGAGGATGTTTGGAGCTCTGTGGGGCTGTGTGATGGTGGCACAGGCGACTGTGGGCAGGTGGAGTGTGTGTTGGGCTGGAAGGGAAACTCGAGGGCATGTTGGTGACTGTGAGGCGCCCATGTGAACTCCCACGTGGACTGACCTTTGTTCCTTCTGACCTTCTATGGCTTGTACCCATCCTGATCTTCTGTGGCAGCTACTCCCCTGGAATGGTCAGCAATACTCTGCTCATTCTTAGCCAGATGAGTCAGGAAATGTCACTTCCTCTGGCAGCTGGATGTGTCTCTTGCAAGTGAGTGGTCCTGGAGTCCAGGGTGCAGGACTGGTGGACAGATGCAGAGTGAGGCTGATTCCCCCGTGAGCCCTCTCCTCAGTGAGGTGGCCAGGAGGTCAGGGCTGTGTCTCCAGAGGGTCAGACATGGCCAGTCCTCTCTAGAATGTGCTGGAGGGGCCAACTCATTGAACGGACCCTGCCAGGAGATAAACAGACCCCGAGGACAATTCCTAAGGGAGAAGTCTCTACCTACCCATCTTCCACTTTCTCCTTTGGATGGCCTCTACCACAAGGTAAAAGCTAAGCCCCCTCACACGGCCCTTCTTGGCCTGGTCTTACTGACCGGCCAGTCTCTCCCCACATCCTGGCTCACTCTGGGCCCTCTGGTGATACCAGCATGAGGCCCCCCTGCATGTCAGTTCTCACCTCCTTGCCTTGGCCCTTGCTGCCCTTGCTGTTTGTCCTGCTCTTCCTCCCCCAAGGCCGTGAGTCACCTTCTCCCGGTGGGAAGGATCCACTGAAAATGCAACTTTGGGTAATTACTGCATCACCTGAGTCTCTAGCACGTGCCAGGCACTATGACGCTTGCCAAATCCATAAAAACCCCACAAAGCGGATGTGCTATTAGTTGCACTTTGCAGGTGATGAAGCTGAGGTTCAGAGGTGAGCAACCATGACCAAGTACCCTGTATGTACCAGAATATCAATCAGACTGGTCAACGTATCCAATAAAGCCAAACATTAGTCTGATCAGGACGCCTAGATGCCAGGCTGTAAAGGCGCAAAATATGTCCCAGCAAGAGAAGGAGCAGTGCCAAGTACCCCAGCAAAGAAGCAGAGTTCATATCCTGCTTTCTTAATCAAAATAGCTGCAGATCAACCCACAGTTTCCTACTCTGTTAATAGGAGGAAAATACCAATGTGCGTTGCCCCATAAAACTACCTTAAGACAGTATGTATGATCCCGAGTGCTTTGGTAATGACCCCAAATCATCATCATGAAGTTGGGATACTTCTTAAAACACTGCAAGTCTTACACACTGGCATATAGAATCTGTAAAGTCAGTTCTTTGGGTAATGATGGTAGATAGAAGTGGCCCAGAAGGACAGAAGACAGAAAATAGAGCAGAAACTATTTGTCCAGAGGTGACAATGGGTCATAGCCAAGGTTCAAGCATTACTAGGGAGGTGGTGAAAATAGTAATGGGCATAGAGTGTAATAAGTCAAGGATATCTCATGTAGTTTCCAATGAAAGTTTGTGAAAGACATATAACTAAAAAGATAATAGGCTGGGAGGTGAAATAGTACAAAACATTTGATATATTTTTTACAAGGATAAAAGAAGATAGAAATGAACATTAAAGAAGTCGGTCAAATAGAAAAACTGTAAGATGGTAATAACCTCACAATATGATGAGGCAACTTAGATTTATTTTGTTTAAATAAATTGGTAGACTATATTTAGAGTAGTTTTAAGTTTAAAGAGAATTTGAGCAGAGTATAGAGTTCTCATACACCCCCTCACATCTATTCCCCAAACCAAAGTTTCCCCTATTATTAACGTCTTGCATTAGTGTGGGGCATTTTTTACAATTGATGAGCCAAAGTTCATACATTACTATTAACTAATATCCATAGTTTACATTACAGTTTACTCTGTTGCATATCCTATGGGTTTTGACGAATGTATGACAAGCGTTGACCATTACAGTATCATACAGAATAGTTTCAGTGCCCTACCTTTTCCAGGATGTCATATAGCTGATATCATACAGTATGTATCCATTTCAGTTTGGCCTCTTTCATTTAGCAATATGTGTTTAGGGTTCCTCCATGTCTCTTCCATTTAGTACTCTTATAGCTCAAGCTGCCATAACATAATACTATAGGCTTGGTGACTTTAACAACTCACAGTTCTAGAGGCTTGGAAGTCTAAGATCACGGTGCTGGCCAATTCAGTGCCTGGTGAGGGCTCTCTTCCTGGCTTGCAGACAACTGTCTTTTCACTGTGTCCTCACATGGTGGAGAGAGACAGAAAAAACTCTCTGGTTTCCTCTTACAGGGGCACTAATAGAGCCTAATCCTCATGACATCATTTAATCTCATTACCTGCCAAAGGCCTCATCTCCAAATACCATCACTTTGTTAGAGCTTGAATGTATGAATTTTGGGGGGACAGAATTCAGTTGATAGCCTCATTCTTCTAACAGTATAAAATATGACGAATAAAGAAAGCTCATCATTAAATTATCTCTTTTCTAGAGTTTCTGTCCCCATGTAGTTATCAACTCCTGGGTAAGATAGCCTGGGCAAGCAAAATTTTAAAAAACACATGAACAAGTTTTTTTGAATCTCAAAATGATTTGAAGGCAAGAAACAGTGTTTGAGAGAAAATTGGGGAACCTTACTTGCATAAGAAAAGGTGATATTCCTCCTGTTCAGAGTTGAATGCCATTTTGGAGCCAGTCAAGCCAGGCTGAGGAAGCACATTCTAAGCAGAAGCAATAAAAATTGTGTGCAAAGAGCCAGGCTTGTTCTAGAAATTAAACAAGCCCCACTGTGAATGTGGAAGAGTGAATGAAGGGATGAGAAGCAGGATAGGTGAATGGAAACTAGGTTACAGAGGCCTATGAGTACAGATGGGCATATGCATGTAAGAACACTACTCATGGCAGGGAAAGAACCACCTGGATGTATCAGAAGGAACAAGTTCTTAACACTCACAAAGGGAAAAAAAAAAAGAAAGCCTGGTCTTCCCAGCTAGAATGGAAAACTGTTTAATACATGAGTATTCAGAATAGTTTTCAATCCTGAAATGTGGGGAAAAACTTAACATGGTCTAAACATTACTTGGGTTCCACCTAAAAAGCTTAAAAGCAAGACTCAGAAGGATAAAATTATTTTTAAGTAATTTAACTGCATCCCAGAACAAAGTTCAAGAATATGTACAGAAATACTAAAATATTTAGCACCAGAAAAAGAAAATCTACAGTGACTGTCATCCAATAAAAAAATTACCAGGTATATCAAGAAGCACGAATATAGAACCACAATGAAGGGGAAAAAACCTAATTAAAACTGACCCAGAAATAGAAAAATTAAAGCATTTGTAGACAACAAAACTAAAGTAGATATTATAATTATATTTCATATTTTCAAGAAGCTACAGGAGGGATTGGACATGTAAAGGAAGGTATTTTTTAAAAAGCAAATCAAAGTTTTAGAGATTAAAATTAAAATAGCTGAGATTAAAAGTACATTGGATAGAATTAACAGTAGATTAGACATTGCAGAAAAGAATTAGTTAACTGAACAAAAAGCAATATACATTATTCAAAATAAACACACAAAGAAAAGAAAAAAAACTTTAAAAAGATATGAATATCAAGAGAATGGGAAGTCAAGTCATAGATGGGGAGAAAAAATTTGTAAAAGACAAATCAGATAAAGGATTGGTATGAAAATATACAAAGAACACTTACTGCTTACCACTAAAAAAAGAGGACAACCTGATTAAAAGTGGACAAAAAATCTAAACTGACACCTCAGTAAAGAAGATATAAAATATCAAATAGGCATATGACAAGATGCTCAACACCTTATGTGTTTGGAGAACTGCAAATTAAAACAGCAATGAGAAACCACTATGCAGCTATGAAGAGGACAAAAATTCAGAACACTGACAACACCAAATGCTGGTGAGGATGCAGAGCAGTAGGAACTCTCATGATTGCTGTAGGGAATGCAAAATGGTACAGACTCTTTGGAAGACAGTTTGGCAGTTTAATAAAAGAGTAAATATACATTTACCATAAAATGCAGCAATCAAGCTCTTTGGTATATACCCCAAAGAGCTGAAAATTTACGTCCATACAAAAGCCTGCACATGAATGATTGTGGCAGCTTTATTCATAATTGCCAAAAATTAGAGGCAACCAAGGTGCCCTTCCATAGATGGATGGATTAAAAACAAACAAACAAACAAACAAAAACCTGTTCCACATTCATACAATGGAATATTATTCAGCAATAAAAGTAAATAAACTACCCATGAAAAGACATGGAGGAACTTAAATGCATATTACTAGGTGAAATAAACCAATCTGAAAGGGCTACGTACGGTATAATTCTTAACTATATGATATTTTAGAAGGCAAAGCTATGGAGACCGTAAAAAGATCAGTGGTTGTTGGGGGTTTGGGTGGAGGAAGGGAAGAGTAGGTTGAATAGGTGGAACACAGGGGATTCTTAGGTCAGTAAAAGTATTCTGTGTGATATTACAGTGGTGGATACATGTTGTATTAGTCAGAATTCTCCAAAGAAGCAGAACCTATAGAATACATGCATGTGTTTGTAACAGGGAATTAGCTCTTATGATAATGGAAGCTGAGATATCCCACAGTCTGCCATCTGTAAGCTGGAGGCCCCAGAAAGCTAGTGATATAATTCAATCCTAGTCCAATGGCCTGAGAACCAGGGGAGGTGGTGATATAAATTCCAGTCTGAGGTCAGGAGAAGATGAAATATCTCACCTCACACCATGAGGCAGGAAAAAGGGGCAAATTCTTCCTTCCCCCAGCTCTTGTTCTATTCAAGCCCTCAACAGACTGGATGATGTCCACCCACATTGGGGGGGGGGCAATCAACTTTACTGAGTCCACCAATTTCAATGCTCATTTCACCTGGAAATTCCCTCACAAAATATACCCAGAAATAATTTTTAATCTGGGTCCCCCATAGCCAGTTAAGTTGACACATGAAACTAATCATCACAAGTCGACCCTGTGTCAACATGACACCCATATGCATCTCCTCAAATCTTACTTAATCCCCAAATAAGACAATAACAAGGTCTTAATTCCACTTAATATGATACAACAATTCTGAGTCCAATCAAAATACACTAACCTTATCCCCAGAAGAGGAGGTAAATCCTTGTGATATAACTTAAAGTACTATAATGTAAAATTAAGAGTACTTACATATTATGATATAAAATCAATACAACTCATGTTACATAATAAGGGAATATGAGAGAGAAAAAACAAATACACACTTAACACAAATATATTCATAGCAAAAAAAAATGGTGTACTCATGACAATTACAGTCCTCGTTTCTGTAAGTGGTCAGTTATAGCTGGTCTTTGTAACTACTTTCTTATACCCATTCTGTATTCTTTCTATCTTCAGCAAGCACCTCAGCAGATCGTGGTTCTTCCCTGGTGGGTGACCAAATCCTTCCTTCTTGAATAGTCTGGGTCATTAGTAGCCCTGCCTAGACTGGGTTGTTGTAGTTTTCCACTGAGCTTAATCAAAGAACATGGTAATACTAAGGGATGCCTTAAGCGATCTACTATATCCAGATACACTTTTCCTTACCCGCCGGTGGGGTCCGCATTTCTGGGGGGCCGGGCGCCTCAAGCCGCAGAGGGGATGGCGGCTCCGTTGCCATAACGGAGAGCTGAAGCGGCAGCAGCAGCGAGAGCAGGGAAGAAAATAAGGCGGAGGGAGGGGACGCCGGAGAACCCGGGGGGTCGCTCAGGCTCGGCCGCGAGGAGGCCCGGGGGTTCCTGCGGCTGGTGCCCTCTGTGGCCCGAGGAGGGGGCCCATGACGCCGCGAAGGCGCGGGCTCTGCCCTGCCCAACACTCGGCGGAGCGCGTCTCTCGGCTCCCGGCTCTCGCTGCTCAGCCGCCGCGGCCGCCGACCCGGGCGCAGCCCAGGAGACTGACCTCAGCGGATAAGCGGCGGCGGCGGTGGCGCCCCGCGCTCCCTCAAGAGTTCTTTATATGTTCTTTATAGATACAAGTTCTTTATCAAATATGTTACTTACAAGTATTTTCTCCAGTCCATGGCTCCTATTTCGATTTTCTTAACTGTGAATGCTTTTTTCAAAGAGCAGACATTTTTATCATGATGAAGTCCAGTTTATTGATTTTTTCTTTTATGTATTGTGATTTTAGTGTCATATCAAAGAAATATTTGCCTAACCCAAGTTCACAAAGATTTTCTCCTATGTTTTCTTGTAAAAGTTGTATAATTTTAGGTTTTACAATTAGGTCTACAATCCATTTTGAGCTAACTTTTGTATAAAGTGTGCGATATGAATGAAAATTTATTTTTTGTTTACACAAGGATCAAATTGCTCCAGGACTATCTGTTGAACAGACGATCTTTTCTCTACTGAGTTGCCTTTGTAGCACAAAATCAAAACTATTATGTCATGAGTTTTGCCCAAACCCAGTCAAATTCCCATCTTGAAAATCCACCTTAAACCATTGGAGTTCAGACCCCTAATCTTGTAAATATGTTCCCACAACTCCTGCTTCTGATAACTGCTAAGATTCTGCCAAGGTGTGGTGTTCTCACTCGCTGATGGAGGTTTAAAAAACTTAGCGGTGCTTCATGGAGAGATAACCAACTGACAAATTCCAACCCAATCTGATAATTTCTTTATTTTAAATTGAAATAATTATTTAAGAATGTGTTTAGATAGGAGATAGTATACATAATTAGGGTTCATTTTGTCAGGTGTGATTTCACAAGGAATTTTTTTATCATAACTTAAGATTTACTGTTGTGAAAAATATTTGACAGTAGCTTTTGAAAAGCACAATTAGTCAAATTTGCACTTAAAATTATAATTCTTTTATTTTTCAATTAGAACTGTTTATCCTTTAATATTTAATAAGGGCTTCATAGGAGTGCTTCTCACTTTTATTTGTTTATTCATTCAAAAATTACTTTTGGGAAACATTAGTTTGTAACACTGCAACAAGAAACTACAGGAACTATAGGACTAAAAACAGTAACATTTGGTCACAGCAACTCGTGGCAAACATAATATAAACTACAGCTTAGAGACCACGATGGTATAGATTAAATCTTTGGGATAGAAATGAGTGATCCAAAATGCATTAGGTTATAAAACATATTCTTATTAGCTTCTTGTATTTATTTCTGTTAGTAATTATAAATATAAGCCATTTATTGAAGTCTCATGATATTTCTAGCCGTGACCATTTTCCAGGAAGTGTTTGTATAAAATACACGTGATTTTATTCTCATATTAAAAATGTGGATACTGAGGGCTTCCCTGGTGACGCAGTGGTTAAGAATCCACTTGCCAATGCAGGGGACACGGGTTCGAGCCCTGGTCTGGGAAGATCTCACATGCTGCGGAGCAGCTAAGCCTGCAAGCTACAACTACTGAAGCCCGCGCCTAGATCCCGTGCTCTGCAACAAGAGAAGCCACCGCAATGAGAAGCCTGCGCACCGCAAGAAAGAGTAGCTCCCGCTTGCCGCAGCTAGAGAAAGCCCACGAGCCCAAGGCAACCAAAAATAAAATAAATAAACATAAATAAATTTTTTTTAAAATGTGGATACTGAGATTTAGAGAGCTCTGGTGAGGAGCAGAGCTCCAACGCCTTCCTTGTCTCCTATCCTGTTGGGCTCTGTACCCTCTCCTTCCCTAGGTCCACAGAGCCTCAAGTCTATTGAAACTGATTTGGTCCTCTCTCCTCAACGTCAACCTGCCTGTTTTCTTTGTTACTTCTTTGCTCTAATACACTACGCAGATCGTGGCTTGGAGGATTTGTATGCGGGGTTATTTACCATACACAATTAGGAAACCCCTCCCCGTGTGTTCTTCGGTCTCTGGCCATGGCGTTGGCAGTAGTCTGGGCTCACTCTCACTTATCACTGAGCCTCTGATTGGAGTCCTGGCGGCCGAGGCACTGTCACTCATGACAGCACAGCCTTTCTCCTTTGATACTTTCATAATCTGAAAATGAAATGCACATCTTTCACTGGTGGATTAGAAATAGAATTTTCTTCTCTACTTTTCGTTTGCAGACTAGGTTTTAAAGCCTCAAGTGACTGTGTGAACTTTATCTTGTCTCTGCCAGCAGTCTGCATCAGCAGCATGGGGTGACTTTGGTTGCCAGACCTTTCTCATGCTATCCACCCATCAAATGGCTTCAACCCAGGGTCCCAGGAGTGTGTTGGTTTCCTGAGGAACAAAATCCTATCTTCCAATAGAACGCTTACTTCCAGCTACTCACTGGCACATACAGAGTCATACAGAGTTTGTAAACCTAGCTTTTCTTCTTACTACTTGGAGATTAATCCTATAATGCCCTCATTCTTCCAGAACAATAGTTCTCCACATGAGAATTAAACAACTGCTTCTTTAAGCCACATTGAGCCACATCTGGCAGGAAATGTTGTACTGAAAATTGGAAGATCTAACTGGTGGCTGGATTTGACATTGCTGAGTCTTTTGTAATATTCTCTGCTTCATTTTGCTGAGAAATGAAAGTTTGCATTAGGTGGTCTGGAGTTGTGAAACACAAATGTGGACATATGGAAAAAATTCTCAAAGCTCTTTTTATTTTTCTTGAAGTGACAATATTGCCTTATGTTTAAATCCACTGAGTAGAATAATATTACTTATTTAAAAGCCTACATATTTTCAGCTTTATAATATCAGGCACGCCTATGGAAAGAAGCCTTTCATCAGAGAGGGGAAATAGTGAGTATTTAGAATGGCAATTGTAATTTTAGCAGTTTAACTGGGACTTTTTATTTTTTATTATTTGGTTAAAGGGCCAGATAGTAAATATTTAGGCTCTGTGGGCCTGCAACTCCTGAACGCTGCCACTGCAGAGTGAAAGCAGCCTTGGACTGTACTTAATGAATGGGTGTGGCAGTGTTTCAATGAAACATTGTTTAGACAGGAACAAAGCAGATTTGGACCTCATGCCAGTTTGTTGACCCTTACCCTAGAAAAAACTCTGAGTTTCACATTCTTTTTTTATATCCCCATGACCCTCCTTTTTAAAATCATCTGCCATCTATACCGTGCAGTGCAATGTTAGGTTGCCAGATTTATATTTGTTGATTGTAAGTATGTCTCCCAAACTATATATTTATATGAAATTCAAATTTATCTGGGCATGGTGTATTTTACCTGGCAACCCTATCCCAGTGACCTTTTTCCCACATATTCCACCTTAATTTGGAGCTTGATGTCCTTCCCTAGATCAAAATCTTCTTTGGAAAATGTCTGACGTTCTTAAAGATCAGCTGAGGGGGAATTTAGGGCCACACTGCCTTTCCTACAATTGCCTTTGTTGCATGTTAGGAACAATAATGAAGGAAAAGGAACAAAGTTTTTGTCTCAGGCTAAATACAAACACATCTGTACTTGTGCAAGAGAGGTTTGGTGGAGCCGTAATTTCCTTTCCATTCCCTGAACATCTGCCCTGGTCACAGGTTACCTATTGTTTCTAGGTAAGTGAATCCTGATGGAGTCAACATGGAGGACGATATTCAGAGAAGAGGGGTCTTAAAGGGATATGATACAGAAGAGAACCTACCTAGTACAGAGTAAATGCTTCAGTGCATACATGTTCATTATCATTCCCTAGTCCTTTAACATCCCAATTATTTCAATTCATTCAATATAAAATATTCAAAGAAAAATTCTGCCCATATACTCTGTACTTGCTTAATAAATAAGCCTCATTAAAGTTAAAATTTAGAAGAATGAGACTATACAAGTCACAAGATCAAGGTATTATTTCAGTCATTCTAAATGATGTTGGTATTTGCGTTCAAATTACATTGCACGCTGGCTCTGAAAGGGGCAGAATTATTTTCCAGAAAATGTTGGCAAAGATCTGCTAGGCTGTGAGAAGTTGGTTCTCATGTACTCTGGGCTGTGAGAGAACACTGTCTTTTCCCATAAACACGAGGGAAGGTGAAAGGGCTCTGGGGACTTCTGATGGGGAAGATAATGAAAGGTGCCTTCATACCTCAGCTGTTCAGCACCATTAACCTTCCCAGTAATTGAAACACACAAAAGGGGGGGGGGTAAGTGAGAGGCCTCCCTCTCATATATTACCTGGCAGGTACAATTACTTAAGCCTTCAAATAAAGGAACGACTTTAGGTTCCTTTTAAACCATTCTTTACAAAAAAATCAACCAAAGCTTTTTGTTTTTTAACTCTAATGTTATAATCATTTCTTTCTTTTGATTTGTGCCTGTGGATTAAAGCATACCCAGCTCAATAAGGTGGGCATTTGTTATTTAATTAATGTAACTAATAAAGTCCACCATGTAGAAAAGGTTACAGCAACAAAAAAAAGAGGTCTTAAAGGTTTACCATAGGAGACCAATTTACGATTCAAAGTGGTTTTAGACTGACAGGCAAAAATAAGATTTCATTTTCCACATGGAAATGAAAAATACAAATGCAAAATTTTAATCTAGTTCAAGCTGAGGAATAACATCATATTGTAATTACAATACAAGGAAAATGAACCTAATCCTATAAATGTGTGTATGGACATGAAGGAAACTAGTTTTCATCAGTTATGTCAATGACATAACAATAGAGCAATGGAAGTGTGTGTGTGTGTGTGTGTGTGTGTGTGTGTAGGGAGTTGTTATTAACACTTCTCTATGCGAATTATACATGTACATATAAGAATGTATTTCTGTGATAAGACAAGAACATCTAGAAAAGCATTTTAAAAAGTAGTTATCTTTGCAAAAGCTAAAAGTTCCTATAATTAAAAAGCAAGTCATCCAGCTCAGGTCACATACTCACAGTATCATCCAGTGGCATTTATATCAAAACTTGCTATTATAAGTTAGATTGTATTTGCTTTTGAATCTACTTGAATTATGCAGCCATTATTTGAGCTAAATTACAAAAATGTTAAATGTTTCTATTATCTAAATCACGATGAAACAGAAAGATATTTCAAAGTTTCTGATACAATTTTTTTTTCTTTTTTAAAGGGGAAGAGGAGGAAATGAGGAGTCTTTTGTTTTTTTTAATTGATTGATTGATTGATTGCTATGTTGGGTCTTCGTTTCTGTGCACGGGCTTTCTCTAGTTGCGGCAAGCGGGGGCCACTCTTCATCGCGGTGCGCGGGCCTCTCACTATCGTGGCCTCTCTCGTTGCGGAGCACAGGCTCCAGACGCGCAGGCTCAGTAGTTGTGGCTCACGGGCCTAGTTGCTCGGCAGCATGTGGGATCTTCCCAGACCAGGGCTCGAACCCGTGTCCCCTGCATTAGCAGGCAGATTCTCAACCACTGCGCCACCAGGGAAGCCCTCTGATACAATTTTAAGTGAAAATGGTGAGAAAGTGAAGCTGCCAGATGGCAAATATTTAATTTCTGCTCAGTTTTCTTCCATCACAAATACCCTGTGCTGGGCAGAGACTGAGGTCTAAATGGTCCTCATTCTTCACGCTCCTGGATTCACCCTCTTTGACACATAGCTTTTCAGCTCCTTTTACTGAAGAGGCAGAATCTGTTCTCCCGACCCTTGATCCCGAGTTAGGTTATGAGATTTACTTCGGTCAATGGAATGCCAGCTGATGTGACACACGAAGATCAGAACAGACTTGTATTTTTCTGCTTCTTCTCTTAGTTCTGTGCCACCGCGGTGAGAGGTGCCTGGGTTTGTTTGCTGAGCAATGATACACAAGTCCAGTCATCTCAGATGGGGCCATTCTCCATCAGCGGACAACAGCCTCCCCAAGGCAGGTGCGCAGGAGACCAGAACACCTGCTGAGCCAAGAGTGTGGTCTTGAGACCCCTGAGCTCAGTAAAGTGGTGTCTGCCACTGAGGTTTCTGGTTGATTCACAGCATTATTATGGCAGTAAATAACGGATATTGCTGCTTATGTTTTTTAACTCCCATTTTTCAGTTACATTTCTATTTGGAATAGTGTGGTAAAGTAGATGTCAATGGATTCAATGTTTTTCTAGAGTTTCTGTATTCCTTTTTAAAAACAGCTTTGAGATATAATTCACCTACTGTAGAATTCACCTACTTAAAGTGTCCAAATCAATTGTTTTTTTGTATATTCACAGAGTTGTGCATTCATCTCCACAATCTATTTTATCAATTTTATTGATAAAAAAAATTTTGGAAATTTTATCAATTTCCAAAAAAAGAAATCTTTCTTTTTCTAGCCTACAAGTCTCCCATCTCCCACAGCCCCAAGCAAACACTCATCTACTTTCTGTCTCTATAGGTTTGTCCTTTTTGACATTTCATATCAATGGGCTCATATAATATATGGTTCCTTATGACTAACTAATTTCACTCAGAGTATTTTCAAGATTCCTCTACATTGGAATACTTCATTCATCAGTACTTCAGCCTAAAAATATATCACTGGAATTATGGAATAAACTTAATCCTTAAGGGTGTATTTTTTTAATTAACCAGCACTATTACGAGTTCTCAGTCTTGTTTTCAATTTAAAAAGACTTTTAATGATAATCATTGAAATGCTTATGGTTGAATTTAGATTCAATTCTGTGCAATAAAATCAAATTGGTTATAACACAATAAAGGCCGTATATGAGAAGCCAATAGCTGATGTCATACTCTGTGCTTTTCCTCTAAGATCAAGAATAAGAGAAAGATGCCCACTCTCGCCACTTTTATTCAACATAGTATTAGAAGTCCTAGTCAGAGTAATTAGGCAAAAAAAAAAAAAAAGGAAATCAGCAGCACCCAGCTGGAAAGGAAGAAGTAAAATTGTCAATACTTGCAGATGACATGATATTATATATAGAAAACCCTAAAGACTCCACCAAAAAAACACTGTTAGAACTAATAAACAACTTTAGTAATATTGCAGAATACAAAATCAATATACAAAAATTGGTTGCATTTCTATATGCTAGTAATAAAGCAATACCACTCACAATTGCATCAAAAGAATAAAATACCTATGAATAAATTTAACCATGGAGGTGAAAGACCTGTACATTGAAAACTATAAGACACTGATGAAAGTAACTGAAGGAGACACAAATAAATGGAAAGATATTCTGTGGCTCAAAGATTAGAAGAGTTAATATTGTTAAACTGTCCATACTACCAGAAGCAATCTACAGATTCAATTCAATCCCTATCAAAATTCCAATGGCATTTTACACAGAAACAGAGCAAAAAAATCCTAAAATGTGTAAGGAACCACAAAACACCCTGAATAACCAAAGCAATCTTAAGAGAGAACAAAGCTGGAAGCATCATGCTTCCTGATTGTAAGTTATATTACAAAACTATGGTATGGTATTGGTATAAAAAGAGGCACATTGATGAATGGAGCAGAATAGAGAGCTCAGAAATAAACGCACACATATATGGTCACTTAATTTATGACAAAGGAGCCAAGAATATACAATGGGGAAAGGACAGTCTGTTCAACAAATGGTGTTGGCAAAACTGGACAGCCACATGCAAAAGAATAAAACTAGACTACTACCTTACACCATACAAAAATTAACTCAAAATGGAATAAAGACTTGAATTTAAGACCTGAAATCATAAAACTCCTAGAAGAAAACATATACGGTAAGCTCCTGGACATTGGTCATGGCCATGATTTTTTGGATATGACACCAAAAGCAAAGGCAATAAAAGTAAAAATAAACAAGTGAGACTACATCAAACTAAAAAGCTTTTGTACAGTAAAGGAAACCATCAACAAAATGAAAAGGCAACCAATTGAATGGGAGAAATATTTGCAAATCATGTATCTGATAATGGGCTAATATCTAATATATATAAAGATCTCGCACAACTCAATAGCAAACAAACAATCTAATTAAAAATGGGCAAAGGATCTGAATAGACATTTTTCCAAAGAACACATACAGTTGACCAACAGGTATAGGAAAAGATGTTCAACGTCACTAATCATCAGGGAAATGCAAATCGAAACCACAATGAGATATCACTTCACACCTGTTTGTATGATTATCATCAAAAGGTAAGAAATAACAAGTGTTGGCAAGGATGTGAAGAGAAGGAGACACTTGTGCACTCTTGGTGGGAATGTACATTGGTACAGACAGTATGGAAAATAGCATGGAGTTTCCTCAAAAGATCAAAACTGGGACTACCATATGATCCAGCAATTTCACTTCTGTGTATTTGTACAAAGAAAATGAAAACACTAACTCCAAAAGATATATGCACACCCATGTTTATTACAGAATTATTTACAATAGTTAAGACATGGGAACAACTTCAGTGTTCATTGATGGGTGAATGGATAAAAAAATGTGATACACACACTGGAATACTATTGAGCCATTAAGAAAAAGGAAATTGTGCCATTTGTGACAACATGGAGGGACTTCGAGAGCATTATGCTAAGTGAAATAAGTTAGAGAAAGATAACCTCTGGTCTCACTGATATGAGTAATCTTAAAAAGAAAAAAAAGGAGCTCATAAATACAGAGAACAGATAGTTGGTTGCCAGACTGGGGGGGTGGGGATGGGGGTGGGAAGTAGGTGACATGAGTGAAGGGGGTTCAAAAGGTACAAATTTCCAGTTATAAAATAAATAAGCCACAGGGATGTAATGTATAGCATGGTGAATATAGTTATTAATACTGTATTGCATATTTACAAGTTGCTGCAAGTAAATCTGAAAAGTTCTCATCACAAGAAGAAAGAAAAAAATCTGTGACTGTGTATGGTGATTGATGGTAACCAGACTTACTGTGATGTTCATTTTGCAGTACACACAAATGTCAAATCATTGAATTGTACACCTGAAACTAATATAGTGTTCTATGTCAATTATACCTCAATAGAAAAATTCTTAGGTCAAGATCAGATGTTGATTTTAATTTTAAATTAGAAAAGGACTTTTAAGGATGCACTCAACTCTGCCTCCCTCTTCCTACCCCAAAGGAGTAAAGAAAAATTGTGACCTTTTATGCCTTTCATAAAATTAGAAATTTTGTTTAAAGGGTATAATATATCTCAATTTAAAAAGTTTAAAAAAAAAAAGAATTTTTTTTCCTGGACACTCATGTAGTTGATTCTGTGAATTTATCCTTCTTTGTGATATGATAGAAGGAAGTTCTAGAATCTCCCTTTTCTCTCTATGTATGCACCTCAGCTGCTGCCATCAGTGGACATGTGTGCAAGATGCTATTGGAGACTGTGGTGCTTGAATTGGGTAGAATGCTGGACAGCTGACTCTGCACTTCATTTTAACGTTAAGCCTCTCTGATTCTACTTGTGCCAGAATGTCAGAAAAAGTGTGTTGTTTATGCACAATCCTGTGAAATGTTTATTAAGCACTTTTGGAAATACCATGCAGTATTGCTTTTATACTTCAAGTTCTTAGTTGTGGTTGTTCTATCTTAGATACCAGTGTTTGTTAGTCCCCAAAAGTCCTACTGGGTTGAAATGGGCTGAATTGGAAAGAAATAGTATAAGCAGATAAGGTAGGGGGTCTATGGAGAAAGAAAACCAGGCATGGCTTTCTGGACATAAGAGAACACCTATTAATTTAGTACAAGCCATTTTGTGATCTAAGCCTGGCCAGAGTGCTTGCCCTTGAACAGGTCTCAGTAATGAAGGATCTTAAGGGAAAACAAGAATGCTGACTGTTATCAGGCAAGAGAAGTAGCACTAGTAATAATGTATCAGTTGTAAAGACTTCCAGTTCTGTTTCCATGGTAAAGATTAGCCTGAAGCACTCAACCACCAGGTCAAACGGAACCTAAGGGATGATGGCGTTGACCTTTTCTGATCCTCCGGATTTCAATCAACTAAAGCCTGGGCTCTGCCTACCTCCCAAGCCCTTTCATGAATATACATGTACCCTTAGCTTAAAACTTCCCCAGTTTTGCTGTTTGGGGAGACACCGCTTTGGGAAAGATCCCTAGTGTTCTACTTACTTGCTGCAAGTAACAAATCCTTCCTTCTCTCACTCTTTGTCTTGGTTGTGTCTTTTGGCTCGACACCCACCAAGAGGCAAACTTAGTTTTTCGGATAACAATATGAGGCTGACTATTCTCTAGCTGAGATTTATGTAATTAGATGCATAATCCTTTGGTTGTTAAAACCAGGGCTTCCAAGGGCTAATTATAGGGAACATAGCTCATCAGAGATAACCTGCGAAGACACCGTGCAGTGTGTTTTTTATCACACATGTGACAATTCTTCTCCCTGCAGTCTGTCTCTCCATAATTGTTCTTCAGGATTTGTTGCCTGGGGGCTTATGGGAAAAATGACTCCTAATAGAAATACTATTCTATTTTATTCACAGTATTCTTTCAGAGGATTTAATGATACATCTGTTCCCATTACAAGAGGAAAGTTAAATGTATTCCCAGATTTAGATAAAACACGCAGAAATAATTTACAGGGAGAAAACTGCTGAATAAAGAAGAAAAATGAATGGAGTCATGTTTTGATCTATGGAGAGCATTGAGAAAGGATTTCATTCGGGTGGGGTGAGTTGATCCTTCCTCTTCTCGGTAGGGAATCCTGAGTGCACAGACTGCTCCCAGGTGAGCAGGAAAACAGAAGACTTTGGTCAGGAAATGCCAAGGGTGTAGTTTCACTTAGAATATACTTTCCTAGGCAGCCTGTCTGCACTTACACATATGAGGGTCCACACACTTCTGAACATCGGAAGTTGATTTCTTGTCTTTTATTTGTGACGTGTGCTGATTTCAAGTTCTCTTTTGTGTTTGGTGTGAACTCTGCAGACACATACATATATGCGCATGCGTGATTTGTGGGGTTTGAATCATCACTTAGAGAAATGTGCAAGATTAGATCTACACATTTTCTTCACCTTTGCTTTGTTTTGATTTTTTAAAATTTAATTTAATTTTATATTGGAGTATAGCTGATTTACAATATTGTGTTAGTTTCAGTTGTACAGCAAAGTGATTCAGTTATACATATACATGTGTCCATTCTTTTACAGATTCTTTTCCCATATAGATTATGACAGAATGTTGAGTAGAGTTCCCTGTGCTATTCAGTAGGTCCTTGTTGATTATCTGTCATCTTTCTTACATAAAAGAGCAAAGGGCTGTGGAAACAGGTCACAGAATGCAGCGGACTGCCCCTGACCTGCAGGGATTTAGCTTGGAGGCCTTGGCGGTCCCGTTAGGCATCCTTTCTCCTCTGAGCCTGGAGCTCTAGCATCAGCCTACCTGATCCAGCGCCCTGTGGATGAGCATGGTGTTAAGTACTTGACATTCATTTTCTCCTGTAACCCTTGGATCAGTTGTCTGCTGGTAAGACTTCTATTATCTTATGAAACAGACAACGAAGCTGAGGATCACAGATGCTGAGCAGCTGCCGGGGGTCTCACGGGTGGGTACCAACTCCCAGGGCAGCTCTGGGGCTGGTACGTGGAATGCTCAGCAGTTTCCATCCCTTTGTGGGGGTTTCAGACCTGTAATTTCATAATGGCTCTATGACTGGCTATCATCACCATTCTACACACAAGAAAAGTGAAGCACAAAGCCACGAAGTCTCCAGCGAAAGAAGGCAGCTGGAAAGGGGTAAAACCAGGAGTCGCATCAGCTGTCTGCTAGCAAGTCCCTGCTTTGGGCCCTGCTTTGCCTGGTCTCTTCAAGCCTCCTCACCTGGGGCTGCCCTTGTCTTGGAAGATCATGTAACAGCCCCAGTGCTGTCCAGTGGTCAATGCTGTGCACCGCACAAGGACATCTGCCTGCAAATCTCAATCCCTCGTGGGCTGTTTCATCTCTGACTTGGAAAATCCATCCTGAATGTCTGCTCAAGTAATTTACCAGCATTGCCCTTTTTGGTTTTAATTGACATCAATTATTGAGGCGCCTTCTAACCCATTTTAAATGGATTTCCCATGAACAACTGAATAGAGTTTTCGCAGGTGACAACTTTTCTGTTTCAGAGACCTGAGGGCCAGTGAGAAGGGGTTTCAGAGCTCAGCTGACCTGGTCCAAGTCTGGCTTGCTTTGTGACACATCCATTAAACTCTCTGAGGTTAGTCTGTCTATCCATTAAATTGGCATAGTAACATTTACTTCAAAGGAATGCTGTGACCATTTATTTAGATTACACACACACACACACACAGACACACACACACAGACTGTCTGTTGTATAGGCTTTAACAAATATTAGACACTTAATGTAAATCATTAATTTATATTTGCTTTATAAATTAGAAATACCATATTCAGGTTCTGGGACATGTATTAGGCACTAGGAAAATGTCTGACTAATAAATGAAGGTCACTCTACCGCTTGTGGCTTTTTTCAAGGTTCTAAATGCACCCTCCGAGCAAGCTTTGCTCAGTGTTTCCCAGGACTGCTGATTGATGGGGTGGGTGGGAAGAGTTCCTGATTCCCAGGGGCCCTGAGTAGGAGTGGAGAAAGCTGGAAAGTTGGGATCAGAATCTACATATTTGGGTCAAATTCTACTTGTAAATTCTGTGGCCTTGCCAAGCTATTTACATTTTCTATTCCTGTTTTTGTTTCTTACCCAGGTTGCAGAATAGAAATAATAAAAACAGCTTTTCTGCTTTGTTCTCAGGCATATAATGCCCTACTCAAGGTTAAAGTTACTTTCATATTCTGATCACTTTGGATGGTGCAAGAATGCCTGGACACTGTTCCTAAGTCTCAGCACATTTGTCATGAGTCTGGTCACAGTTTTAGGAGAGTATTGATCCTAGTGATGCCATGCTCATCCCTCCTTCATTTACATCTGCTGGCGGCCTCTTTAGGAAGTAGAGGAGGCCATGTGACTTACCTCAAGGTCATGGATCTTGAAATCCTTCTTCCTCCATGGGCCATCAGGCCTCTATCTGTATACTCGGAAACAATTTATCTATTTATCTGCCTATCTATCTATCCATTTATTTATCTATCCATTTATTTATTTATTTAAGATGCCTTTTATATTCCATCATTTTTCAATATGAACTTTTGGGTAACTGTATTAAAGAATTTGAATGGAAAGGAATACACATACAGTATATAGAAGTTGATTCAAAACTCTTCATTCTTCAATTAAGTGTATTCAGTTTACCTACTTAACATCAGGTCACTTCCCTGATGATATTTGGAGTAAGATTCCTTCTCCCAGGATGCCAGTTTTTAGTTTTATATATCTGCTGACCACAATTCTCAAATCTCCAAGTAGGAATATACATAATGAAATGCTGACATTATAGTAGAAGTCGGGTCGGTGTTTTAATTAATTATTTTTTAATTTTAATTTTTTCCAGCTTTATTGAGATGTATTTTGACACATAACACTGTATATATAACCGTATATATTTCGAAATGATTACCATAATAAGGTTCTTTAGGTTTTTATTTTTAAATATGAATCATTAAATGAGTTGAGAAAACAAAAGCAGTCTTTTTTACAACAGTTCTCAGTACATGTAAATATTTTCTTCAAACCGGGTTAGTTACTTGTCCTAACTTCTTTTCAACCAAAAAAAAAGAAACTCACATTTTTCCTAGCATCGGTGTTAATGCTCAAGCATCATCAGCGTGGTGAAGCTCGGTCTCAGACTGAAGTCCACTGACCTGCTCAGCTGTTCAGAGTGGGAAACCTGCCGGTGAAGGAGCTAGGACCGCGGATTCGGATTCGGATTCGGAGCGAGCGCAGGTTGAAGACCTTCACCGACTTGACTCGCACTTCCTCCCGCCACCGTCAGGAGCGCCCGGGACGCGTGGAGCTCGCAGCGCGGAGGGAGCGGGTGGGGGTGGGGTGGGGGTGTGGCTGCAGGTTGGGGCTCCCGCCCCGCCGGCTGCGCGGGTTCGCCGAGCCCGGAGGAGGGAGCGCTAGCTACCCCGAGCGGGAGGGAGCTTGCAGACTCCGGCTCAGAGCAGCTGTCTGGACACCTTGGGTTTTGGGGTGGGGAGCCCCGGCGACTGTGAACATGGACTCCGCCGCGGGAGCCTGTCTCAGGATGCTGTTTCTTTTGTCTGCCCAGCCCTGGAGTACATTAGCAGCAGGGAATACTTGTGAGTACAGCAAATCTTTTAAAACTTATACTGGCAACTGAGAATTCGTGTTTTTTTTTAAAAAAATTGAATTTTACAAATGGAATCACTGGTCTGCCTCTGAAAATGAGGCATTTAAAAAACATCGCAAAGTCCCAACGCTTGGATAGGATGGTTTACAATGGTTTTTCCACTTGTCAAGTCTGTAATACACAAAGCCTGTTTTGACTTGTCTGTGAGGTGAATTTTGTCTGTGTGCTGTTGTTTTGAATATTCATTGAGAAAGCTCAAGTTCTAGTAAAACCTAAAATTAGCATGAGAATATTGAGGTGGAGAGAGACCAGAGAGAGAGAATAGCAGGAGATGAGGAGAGAAGAGCATGCCAATATGTCATTTATTTCTTTTTACTATGAATACATTTTGCAGGATTTATGTCAGAAAGGAAATCGTTGGCCGACCTGGCCGGGTCCTGCATTAGCGTAGATGTTTGCAGTTGGCGCCCTGCGGAATCGGGTACCAAGAACTGGGGCGCTGCAGCGGCGGGCAGGTTCCGCAGCAGAGCCCAGGCGGCAAACCTGGTTAGTCCCGAGAATTACGAGAAGGATAGACCCCTCAGAATTAGAAGGCTTTTGCTTAAAGGAAAAACATAACCTGCCATTCAGGTTCATTTGCAAGTGCACATGCTCGTATATTGTGATGTGCTGTGTTTCTCATTTTGTTGGTTCAGTGAAGATGTATTAACCTCTCAGTTCTGGACTGGCAATGTGAGTCTGATCTAAAGATGCTAGCCAAATTGATTCAGCCGACCTCAAGGCATTTTAATCTGGAAATCGGAAAAAGTTTTCGAAGTGTTATTCAGATTGAAATCTCCATCATAGGGCTTTTCTTTCCTTGAGGGATTGGAAGAAAGCCCCGTTAATCTTACATCCACACCCCATCCCCCTCAAAAAATTTTTTAAATCAGGTTGTAGGGAGTAAGGCAAGCTATTATGCATTTCAAGAAAGTGCTAGTAGGCATGTTAGAAACCGACCTTGCTGCTGGGTATCCAGTTTTATCTGGGGGTGGGGTGGGCTGGGGAACTCCGCCCTTACCAGGAAGTTTGTGCTAAAGTGAAAAGCATATTGTACAAAGAGTTACCCTTCCAGCATTCATCCATATATGCCCCGAGGCTGTGATAAGTTTGTGTTGTCATCATTTAGTATCAGCTGATTTAATGCCATATTATATGAGTCACTCCTGAAAATGAGCCTTAGTCTCCTTTAAGAAAATACTGCCCCGTGTTTCAGACAGAATTTTAATTTAGCTTTGGGCACAATTTCTATGAATTAATTAAAATGGAGGCATTTACATGAAATCCTTAGGTCCTGCGGTAAAGCATTTATCACTTTGCTAAGACATTTAAAATGTAGTACTAAATGATTTGCTAGTATAAAAGAATTGTAGAATAATTTAACATAGTACACTGAGGTGCAATTAAAAAGTCACCAGAGGTCACTCTTACTTAAAGGAAACATGGCTTCAAAAATCCTTCCCTTATAAGAGAAGCAGAGTGCTGTGCTGCCTTTCTTGTCTCCTTAGTTGTGATTACAGGACATTGCAAGATCAGTTATTTTGATATTTCTTTATTTTCTGTTTGTATTTTATTCCCTGAAATCCGCAGAGGTATCATGTTCTTCATACTGAGCATCTTTTTTAAGAGTCACATGCTCTGAGGTGCTCCATGTCTGAATATCCAGGCAGATAGCCTTTTCTGAATTGAATATATCTCTAAGCTCAGTTCGTCTGGGTCTCTGGCTGACTCTTCAAATGTCAATGCTAGTTTTCACTTTTCAGCCTCTGTTTTATTTAGATGTGTTTAGTACTCTGATTAAAAGTTCAGTAAGTTAAAAGTACCTATGTAAATTTGCATGGCTAAGAACATTTTAGATACTATAGAGTCCTTGATCACTGCAAAGATGGCTACTATAGTTGTTCAAGTGTCAAGTATATATTTAAATGTCTTTGCAGACTTAAAGATTCATAGAGGGTACACAAACTGTGTTTGATAATTGCTTGCTAATCTCATTTGACGGTATCCTTTGTAGCAGTAGAAGTAATGGTGAATGAATCTTATTATAGTCTAGATTAGCTAATTTGACCAATTGGATTTTTCCTTAACTCTCGAATATTTGGGAGGTGTTTGTTTGTATGTGTAGATGTATATACAAGCAAGGTATTTCAAACCCATATTTGAAATTTGTTACTACATAAATCAAGGTAGAGGGTTCTTTTAGTCCTGTCCCATCATTTGAGAAATTCTAAAGAGGAGTTTGCCAGCAGGATGGGATTTAGGCTACCAACAAGAAATCACGAACACCAGCATTTGCTCAAGTCTTTTGATCGCTAACCTTTTATTCCTAAGAAGTGTTTTAAGAACTCAAGTAATCTTTTCAGACAAGACTTTAAAACTAACAAAAATGAAATATTCTTAAGCCCTGATAAAATAATGAGAACTGTATGTAAATTTTTAAAAAGGTAAAGATCTTCTCCCCAAAAGGATACAGTGACATTTTTCCTCTCTTTACAACTGGTTCTCAGTAGTAAATTAGTCAGACGGGGCGGGGGGGTGGGGGTGAGGTCAACCTGGGTGAGGTTCTGGCATAAGACATACTCTCATACAGGACTTGGTTGAAACATTTGACATCTCAGAAATTATCCATGTTTTGACACGAATCTTTATAATTAATGGGAAATTTTAAATCAGGAGGAGTCTACACAGAGCGAGAGTAATGTTTCTAAATAGCCAAAAACATGGGCTTTTTTTTTTTTTCTCTTATTCTCTGTCTTTTTGAAGATAAAACAAGTTGAATGGACAGCATCCTCTAGGACCTGATATTTAAAAATTGTGCATCTCTACTTGGTCTGCCTTCTAGAACTCTTTGTATTTACTCAAGATTTAAGTGTTATTCTAATGGAGTTATCCTCTTAAATGGAATGCAAGAGGAAAGTTAGAATATAGATTCCAAGTTAGAGCCCTGTTTTCCAGAAGTTGTTGTGCAGACAGTGGTTGGTTTGCTCACTTCCTACCATGAGCCACAAGTGGAAGAGGGCAGTAGCTCTCTGTTTTAGGATTATCCCTGTGAATCTACTATTTGTTTATGAACTTTCAGATCTTTTGGGGGGGGGGGGAGGAAGAAGAGATATAATCTGAATAAGAAAATCTCAGTATTTTGATTGCATATTTAGTATTGTAAATCTGTCTCCTGGATCGCATGTCACTTTGAGGAGTAATGTTCACTCTTTCCCGATTAAGGAACAACACAATTGGAAGTTAATTTACAGCTGAATTATTTTCCCCATATAAGTAAAGTGCCAGCTATAGCTAGTAGCTGCTGTCCTCCCTAACTCTACTCCCCAGTGAAAAGAAAAAGGACTGAAGTCTCTGAAAAGGACTGAAGCCAGTGTTAGACATTTCAGCCGCTGTTGATGGTGATTATTTGACGTAAGTGATGATATTTGTAGACCCAGAGGTTCAATTTAGTGAGTGTTACACACTCATCCGCACCTTGTTAAATCTCAGTACTTGTAATTTTCTCTAGAAGTCTTCTTTTGTTTCCTTCCCCTGTCAAAAGTGCCCTTCTTGTTGTGAGAAGAAAAGATGTATTTCTGGCCCACTACAGGTGGGGCACACAACTTGAATCACTGTTCTAGGAGTGGTAATCAGGATTTGTTTTTATCCAACAATGTCTCCTCCCTGTTATGTCCTGCATATGTATGAGAGGTCTCTGCCCTTGGTTGGGGGAGCAGATCAAGCCCATTTTGTTGGCCAGCATGGGAGACAAACATCATGTGCTCTTCATGTAATACCTAGTGCTTGATCTAGGCAAATATATTAGCACCTCAATTTGAAGATTTGTATCAGATTTGAATCCTTTCTTCACTGGAGCAATGGCTCCTTATGTGCTAAAGTGTTACTGTATCATCTTTAATGAAAGTTTATTAATATGATCCTCTAATAGATAGTATCACACAATATTATTCTTTTAAAATAAAAATAACATACATCGTATAATAGTGAGACACTTGTATAAATTATCCTAACCCAATAACATGATTAACCTTAAGAATTTGGTATAAAAATACATGAATTGCAGAATGGAGGAACTGAACATAATGCTACAACTGCTAAGAAGTATAAAATCGTGAGAATTGATTTAAGTGAATGTCTAATAGTGTGTTTATCAAATGTCTCTTCTCAAGGGTATTGTTTGTCAGAACTCCTGTTATTTCAATGGGCACAGATTCTTTGTAATTATTTGCTAAGTGTCATCAACATATTCTATTGCTATGTGAGCACAGTCAATCTCAAGTAATGCCATGTGTGCTAAGACAATACAGTCCATAAAGAAGTTTTCACCTTGGGTAATATGGACTAAAATCCTGCTGCTGTTTTAATTGGTGCAGGCTTCTTTTTGTCTCAATAGTGTGCTTAGTGGTTTTCTAGAGTGAGTCGAATCCTCCAAGTTAATCAGGATTATCCCTGTGAATCTACTGTTTCTTTATGAAGTTTCAGATCTTTGGGGAGGAAGAAGAGATATAATCTGAATAAGAAAATGTCAGTATTTTGGTTGATATTTAGATTGAATTACTTATGTCTACCTATTTCTGAAAGGCATTAGACCATATGTAATATGTTCCTTGGTTTAGGGAGGGAGCCTATCAGAGGATGTGCCCCTGGAGCAGGTGAATGGGGAATCCATTCGTGATTCAGTGAAACAGGTTGGGGAAAATGAGCATAGAATATGGAGAGAGGTATTTAGTAAGCACTGGAGCTTGGACTTGTTGGAAAGAGTCTTCAACAAACTGGTAAACGGACCGTTTTTTAAAAAAAATCATATTTGAATAAACTTCCCAGAAATACTGAGGTCAGAATATTTTTGAAAACTTCGGGAAAACAACAACATTTTTTTCTCCAAAAAAACTTACAAAGTCCATGTGACTATCAACACAGAGTGACAGGCAAGGCTAGAGCTGTGAGGGTCCTGAAGCTTATGCAACTGGGGGAGACTCTTTAAGCAAACAAACAAACAAAATGACCCTAAAGACACATTATCAGTGACCCTCCCACGCCTGAAAGCCTGTTCTGGGGAGAAGACTGGAGCTCAAGAATGTCTGCTCCTTTGAGTTGATTTGGAAAAACAACCCCAAATCATTCAAGAGTACTAAATAAAGGACATATTCACTGACAAAAATCTCAATTAACTGAGCAAATTTGAATTTGAATTTTTCCCTTTAAATCAAAATCAGAATTTGAATATAAAAGTATACTTATAAAAGTATAAAAGAGTTCAAACAATTTGGAATGAATAGATCCAGGGTTTACCTGCAATTCTAATTCTAATCCTGAAAAACAAATATGAAATTAACCTCTGGATCTTCTCCCCACTTAACTTTTCAGAGCCTTTAAAGGCTTGGCTTCAACATACAAAGTTCTTCAGAGTAACTTCCAAAGTGTCCCCACTCAATCTGCCTACCTGGGGCCCGTTGCGGTGCTGATTGCTATAGGCTCTGTTGCATCATATTGAATAACTTTTAAAAACGGAATTATTTATGTCTACCTATTTCTGAGAGGCAGGAAACCATATGTAATACGTTCCTTCAAAATATCATACATGTTTTTTCCAGTTTGAGTTCTATGGCATAAGGTTAAAATCTGTGTGCTAATTAAAGTTATACACAACTTGTAAATACTGTAAAAACTAACACAACATTGTAAATCAACTATACTCCAATGTAAAATAAAAAGTTAAAAAAAGAGAGGGTATGATAGAGTGACCTTTTGACATTATGCAGGAACATTGTTTAATAGGCCCACATGATTGTTTAATTACCTAGAAGAATGCACCCATGTCTGACTTGGTCATTTACTATTTGATTGGAGTTTAGAAGCTGAAATTGATGATTTTTTTTTTTTTTCAGGTACATATGGTAACTACAAAGGTTTTATTGCCCTGTAGGACATTGATCAGTTTTTTTGTAACCTAGCAATCTCATTCTAATGTTCTTCTATAAATGCCTGTAAATTCCTAGTTTCTCAAAATGCTCTTTTACTGGATTAGTCATTAATGAGTTTATGATTCTTTGGCATGCATTTGTTCTATATTTGTACGTGTTGTGTTTTTAACTTTTTGAAAACAATGCTTTGACATAGAGATTGCACATGTCTGGTAGGTGTACACATAACCTTGTGTGATAATACATGTGCTTAGTTTGAGTGTTGCTTTACAATAAATTTCCTTTCTGGTTCATTAGAAACTTTACTTTTCAATAATAATATAGGGAGTCTGGCTCACAATAAAAAATAAAAATATTCTCCTTAGTTTCCAGGTAATGGGTATTTTCAGTGTACTGATTTGAAATAGAATTGAAACATAAAGTACTTGAAATTTTGAGTAGTTTAAAGTTAGAAACTATATAATTTTTATTTAAATATATGCCCATTTAATGGACCAGTTTAAAAAAAAACCTCCCTCCAAGGCTGTTAATCACAAATGAAAAAATGATATATTTTATCTAGGCTATGGCTTTTATTAAGTTTTTACTCGGTAGTACATCAGGAAAAGATACTCATGGAGGATGTGCTAGTTATAGCTAACTCATGGAGAGAAACTTGAAAAAAGTTTGTTTTTTAAACTGGCAAATATGATACTTTCGGATGAGTCATTTTAGGGCTATGGTAAATGGTGTATCGGATATTTAAATGTATGTGTTCCTAAGTTGTATCACCTGTGGTTCCATCTCTGGCCTTAGTGGCTGTCACCTGTGGAGAAGGCATTTTTATGCCACGTGTTCACTGGACCACTGTGGGAGGAAGGGGCTGGTGAACCTTGTTTGGAATCAGTGGCAGTTTCGATAACCTCAGAAGCCACTTAACGCTGTGGCGTAGACCTAGGGTCCCCACATGCTCGTTTCAGTAGCATCTCATTACTTGGGGTGTTCGAGACCCAACAGAGGGTTTCTCTGGAGCTTAGGAGCAAGCAGTGACATTGCTGCTTGGATGATGCAGGAGCGACCTGCTGCCTTGAGACATAAGACCAGGTGCCACCTGCAGTTCTCAAGGTTGTAATTAGTTTTTATTTTAACATTTATAAATCCTCAGGCAGCCAAAGAGCTTGATAAAGTTAAGCTAAATACACTCTTCCTCGGAGTGGTGAATTGGTGGGAGAAGTGGCAGAATGAACCATGTGTGTGTACGTATGTTTGTGTGTCTTAAGGGAGGCTGGTTGGGTAGAGAGACCTGCCGAAGGAATTAAAAACCACTGTCAATAGTTGTAAGAGAGGCACAGATTGGATTAGGTGACAATCCAGTTACGTGGGATTGAGCTATTTCTTACTTGTTACCATGCAGAACGGATATTCTCCACTTTGGATTTCTGAGCATGTGAGTAATCAGGAAATACAAAGACATCTGCCCTGACCCAGTTGAACCCCAGTTGAAACTATTGCCTTCACGTGTCGGAGGTGTTTTGTGTTCTAGGATATTGCTATGCAGCCACCGTTAGAACCAGCAGCACTTAACCTGCCTCTGAGGCCTTCCCAGGTCCTGCTTCCTGTTAATACAGTTCTAAGGAATGGCTGGTAGGATTTTGATTTAAAGGCGAGTAGATATAATAAAGGGAATCTGATTAGCATGCGAAAATAATTCAGTAATTTGATTCAGGTCAAAGAAAGTAATTTTAATATAAACTTCTATTATGGAAGAAAATATTTTAAGAACTGTTAACTATTTTAATGTCTCAGATTTGGCTGATGTAAGAAAAATAATACGTTTCTATAGACATCTGTTCAAATGTTTGGAGATTATCAAAATTAAGGATTTGTCATATAGCTTTACGTTTGCTGTGTCTTTGATGATTAGAAACTTGAGAATAAGGACATTGCTATACACTAAAAGTATAATAATACAACATAAAAAGAAAAATATAGCTGTGTAATATCATCAAGCTGGCTAGCTGCTGTGTGTCTGTGATTCTTAGGCTTCTCTGCAACGTTGTGTTAATTCATGGAAGTTTTCTTTTTTTAATTAATTAATTAATTAATTAATTTTTGGCTGAGTTGGGTCTTCATTGCGGCACTGAGGCTACGGGCTTTCTCTAGTTGCGACCAGCGTGGGTTACTCTTTGTTGTGGTGCGCGGACTTCTCATTGAGGTGCCTTCTCTTGTTTCGGAGCGTGGGCTCTAGGCGCAAGGGCTTCAGTAGTTGTGGTGCGTGGGCTTAGTTGCTCCACGGCACGTGGGACCTTCCTGGACTAGGGATCGAACCCGTGTTCCCTGTATTGGCAGGCGGACTCTTAACCACTACTCCACCAGGGAAGTCTCGATTCACGGAAGTTCTGATAAGAAAACCTGTGAGCCTTGACATTTCAGAGCACATCCTTTTCTATGGTGTGAACCATGCCGTCATTGCGAGGGGTTAAAAAAATTGGGGGACTGAAAGAGGATATGTTGACTAGAGTTTAGTTAAGGTACGTATAAGAGAGTTTAAGGGAGCAAACGCCAAATTACTCTTTGCTTTCTTAAAGTGACAAGGAACATTTCTGAAAACTATTTTTTCTGGCATAGAACACAGTAGAATTGACAGATCTCAGAGTCAATTACCTATTAGAGGTAAGTCAAATGATCTATTTTGAACTATGGTACAAGGTTAACAAACATAATATTGATTTTCCAGTTTATAAGAATAAACTTTGGATCATAATTATTTACTATTCTTTTGTCATGATGAACTACTGATCTATTTTAAGAAACCTGAAAACCTGATCTTTGGGAGATTTGCATCGCTATGGACTGATTTCACTTGTTCTTCTTGTAAGTGATAGGATTCATTTGTTGGAAGATAGGCTGCATGCTTGCCTAGGGAAAGTTCCTTTTCCTCATGAATATTGCTGCAAGGTGAAGCAAGAGTGGGGAGATACATCCTGCAGGCTATTGCGCATTTGAGCATGAAAAGGACATATGTTGTATCTTAATCTCCATCCCAGTTCCCTAGGGATGAGACTGGCTTACCCACCCTCCCAAGGCCTCCTTCCCAACCCCCAGCATCAACATGCCCAGAGCCTTCACGAGCATCTTCTTCCATTTTCTTAGATGGAGGTGATGCCGAATGACTTCCTGGGTTGACTTGCGTGGATTTTGGCCAGCCAAAGAGGTGTCCTTCCTCCTTCACTACTTCCTGTGGGATCCATCCCCCTGAGGTCTTCCACTGTTATTCCATTTCCCAGGTGTAAGAGGGACTGAAGTGGGAGGATGGCAGTGAGAATGAAAAAGTGACACTGCACACAAAGAACACTTTCAGGACTTAATGGTTGTTTGATTCTATGTGGAGTAATAAGAAATGGGAGTGTGAAGGACTGGGGTATTGGCAAGTGACTTAAACAAAACGGGGAATTGTTGGTTCACATCATTGCATTTCAGGCAAGGTTAGATCCAGATGAGGCTGTGCCATCAGGATCAGCCTCTCTTCATGTTTCCGCTCTGTCTTCCCAGTGTCAGCTTGATGCTCAGGCAGGAATCTGCTTGGTAGCTCCATGTCCAAGGTCGACCTTCCTAATCACAGTGATAGAGAGAATGCTTTCCTCTATTTGGACTTTGGTCCTTATTACCCTGAAGCACTAAGCATGTATTTATTTGTTTATTCCCTCAGCTCAAGCTCCAAGAAAGCAGAGACTTCCTCTTTCTTTTTTGTTGTTATTCCTACTTCCTAATCCCCAGAGCACAGGGATGGTCCTGGAAGACAGTGGGTTCTCAATACATATTTGTTGGATAAGTAAAAAGGTGAATGATTCTCTTTCCCCAAACATCCAGCAAGATCCCCAGATCTGACTTCCACTGTTTTGTCTGTGTTGTGACTGCTCTTATCCAGCTACTGTGACAGGAAAGGTTGGCCCTCATGACCAGTGGTGGAGCCAGGAAGTGACTGCAACTTGATCCTTGACCAGGTGCTTTGACTGCATCACTTTGACAAGAAAGCAAAATGCACAATCCATTTAGGTAATTAGTTTAACATCTATTATGAAAAGCACTAGCTTTCAGGCTCTTACTGGCTTCATAGAACAGATGCTTGGTTACATGTCTCCCTCCTTAATCAGATTTTAAACTTCCTGAAAACAGAATCACGCTTCTTTGTTCCTGCAGTGCTTTGCTGATGGTACTCAGTAAGTACCAAATAAATGGAGAAATTAATATATTTTAAATATGCTACCTTGAAAGTATATAGAATATCTGCAGAATCCCCCCGTGTATTTTATAATCATTTTTTAGGTGGCCTAATAAAAATGAATTTTTATGTGACTATCCCTGAGCTCTCTACTAGCCAACTGATTTGTTCATGGAAGGATCCATTGGCTGATTTTGAGTGTTTTGTTTTCTTCCAGTAGGAAAATGCCTGACATAACTTCTGACCCAAGGCTTTGATAAAAAGCATGGTGCCTGTTCTAAAAGTTGCTGGGAAGCCCTGAGGGAGAGCTTGAAAAGGCCAGGTGTCAGGGGAACTACCAAAGACCAACAAGCAGCAAAGAGGAGGCCTTCTGGCAGGTATTATTAGGCAAGATGACTATTATCTAGGGAGATCTTGATCAAGTCTGATCTCAGCAAGGCTCCATATTCAGGAGGAGCCTGAAACAGAGGTGCCTGGGGGCAGTGTGTAATTGGCATTCTCCACAAGCCTGGTTCATAGTGTCTACCTGATACTTGAAGCAGCATCTAATCCAGGTGGGAAAGGCTCACTGCACATCAGGGCAGAGGGCCTGCAGGTGCACAGGTGGCCATTGCACTTCAGAGTAGGTGTCCAGTTGTCTCCTTGACACCCATGAGGCTAAATTCATTTGGGTCACAGCTGCCTCTGGGAGTGAGAACCATGGACTCTGTGTCCAGTAACCTGCAACATCAAGTGGAAGCTCCCATTGTGCTTGCAGACTTGACCCCCTGGTCTAGGGTGAGGAATTTCTGAGTCTGTTTATGGCTGGCCATTACTGTCAACAAAACCTGTTACTATCTTTGAGAAGTTTTATGACTAGCTAGCTCAAAGGCATGACAAAATGCACATGCTATCACTTAAAGACTACCTCTATTTTCAAACAAAGATTGTTCGTATTTTCAGAATTACATAGAAGGGCACAGTGGAGGTATATAAATGAAGATGATTCCAGCAGCACTCCTTCAAACAGCATAAAACTATAAAATTCAACAAGATGTACTAACATAATGAGTCACACTTTCAGATAGGCAGTGGAATGGAGTGGTTATGAAAGGAATGTTTGGATTAGGTTTCTGCTTCCACTGATGAATGCCAGCTGTGTGACCCTGGGTAATTTGCTTATCCTTTCTGTGTCTCAGCTTCCTTGTCTCCAAAAATATAAGTAATAATTATAACCCATCTCATAGACTTGTTATGAAGATTAAATTAATTAATATATATAAATAATGCCTGGAACATAGTAAGTCCTCAGTGAATTTTATCCATTACTATTGCTCCTGTTGATCTCAAGTGTAAAATCAGAAATGTGACTTTGGTCCATGATTTTGGGTAGAATAATTAGATAAGCAATTTTAGGGAAAGGCATTTATACTGGGTATTTCCATTATTCAAAGTATTATCACTAATACTGCAAGATTAAGACAATATTACAAAAGAAGACTATTTAAAAATAAGTTTATGTCATAGAATTAGAAACTCTAACAGTACATTGATATGTTTCAGCTTTCTGTAATATTATATCTCTCTAAGCAATAAAGCTTTTCAGATTAAGCTATTTGGATTAAATTGTCACTAGCAACTTTGACTTCTTTCGGTTTTATATATTTTTCCGTTAGCTGAAAAGGACTCCCCAGATTAAGACAGTATGCTGCTGAAACATATACTGCTTGTTATCTGGCTGTTTTTTATGAAGTCTTCTAAGACATATAGTATCTGACCATCAATATGGGTTGTTTGACATTTATGATAGTGAAATGAGTGTTAGTGTCCAAGTCAAATATATTTTGTATGCTTTGGAATGTCATCTCACTTAGAATGGGTATGAAAACTTTGGTGTGGATCCTTGGAAAGAGAGCATTACTGTTTGATTGTGAAAGGTTAGGTTTAGCCCCATCTCTTGAATTTTCTCATGTCCCCTTTTCTTCAGTCATCCCATCACTGACTTATTCAAACCCTCTAAATCTCTGGCATTTACTATTGTTGTCTTCATGATTTTCCTGTCTCTACCTCACCTCCTTCTGATCCATTTGCTATCCTGCTGCCAGAATAATCTTTCTAAAGACCACTTACCTGATGATCTTGCTTTTCTGGGTAAAGATTTTCGAATCTTCCCTCACATCACACACACACACACACACACACACACACACACATTTATTCCTTGAAAGGTCCCTTCCCTTCACTTCCTGTTCCTAGTCCCTCCTTTAACTGACCCTAAACTACAACCACCACCTAGCTACACTGGCATTCTTCCATCAGGACTTTCAGTTACCCCTCCCTCTACTTCTGGCACTTTCTCTCCATGTCTTGTCTTCCTGTTGAATATAGTCATCTAGGCTCTTACAGATCCATTTCCAGGAAACATATGCTCACAATAAAAATAAAAACATAAAATGCAAGAGGAAGAATCATCAGAAATAATAAACTACAGAATTAGACCAAAATAAATGTATATATTGAAATAGATTTAGGATATAAAATTTGTTTTATATGTATAAAGAAATAAAAGAGTAGAAGAATGGAAAGAATAAGAGACTATCAAAATGATCAAGTAGAATTGAAAAAGAGTAGTATTGAGAAATGAAAAATGTAATCACTGAAATAAAGAATTTAGTGAATGCTGAAACAGCAGATTAGACACAGGTGAAGAGAGACTCAACAAATTAGAAGACACGTTTGAAATAAATAACCAGCATGCACTACAGAGAGATGAAGAGATGGAAAATATGAAAGCCAGGTTAGGGGACAGGGTAAAGCGATTGATTTTTGTATCTGATCTGAGTTCTAGAAGGAAGAGCATGTGGGAAAAAGAAATACTTAAGAGATAATCTATGGGAATTGCCCAAAATTGAAGAGAGTCACCAATGTTTAGATTCAGGAAACCTCTCAAATCCCTAGTGATACAAAGGAAAATAAATTCCCACCCAAAACAACACTTTATATTGGAACTGTAGAACACCAGAATCAAGAGATGTTAAAAGCAGATAAAAGATAAGTATAATAAATAAACAAACAAAATCAGAGACAAGAACTGTTAAAGTTCTGAGAGGGAATAATTACCAACCAAGAATTGTAGACTCATTGACTTTCTCTTTCTTTCTCTTTCAAGAATGAAGGTAAGATAAAGCCATTCACAGAAATATAAAATCAAAGAGCATTTAAGGCCAATTAACCTTCACTAAAGAAGTGTTAATGGATATACTTAGCAAGAAAGAAAATTATTACAGAAGGCAGTTATGAGTACTTATAATCTAGTAGCTAGAAACAAATGGCAGGTCCTCAGGTATAATCACATATTTGAACAGTAATAAAGCTGTTTGTACAACAACATCTTCATGAAGTTGATGGAATTCAAAGGAAGAAGACAAGATAAATCTAAGAGAACAATTGAAAATATAGTTGGAAAAGGCTTACCAGACTTAAAGCATTCTAAGGTCCCTGCATTATTTTGTTTAATTTTAGGCTTTGTTAAATTGTTAAGCAGAATGCAGTGTAAAATTTTAAGGATGACCACTTAAAGAAGAGTAATAAGACATACACATTTCAAACCAGTAGGAAAAATGGAATGGGATGGGGGTAGATTTCAGTCTGTTCAACAGAAAGCAAGAAGAGAGGGGAGGAGAAAATAACTGAGAAAAATAGACAAATAAGCATAAAATAGAATAAAATGAAGTGATAAGGATATAGAGATTTGAATAAATTATTTCTAACTTTGATTTTAAGGATATATATATAACAGTTAGAAAATATTATGCAGGCTTTTCAATTACATGTGGAATATTTACATTTTTACTTAACCATAAAACCAGTTTCAATAAATTTAAAAGAATTAGTAACATAAAAATAAAATTTCTTAAAACTGAAAAGCAATAATGTATCTCACTTATAAAAGCTCATATTGTGCTGCGTTAGATGAATGGAAAACAATAATTAAAAAAAAAATACCTAGAAACATGGTCACATTTTAAACCACCAAAAATAATGATATAAACTTATTTGCTATAATGGAATGAGAGCTAGTTTAACTTCAGCAGAGCTGTAATACAAGAAGCAAAAAGAAATATAGAAACAAGTATAAGTTCTGAAGGAAAATAACTTTTTTACTAGAAACTATTATTTAAACCATCGTAAAACATGAGTGGAGAGGATGAAGAGGGAGACTAAAATCTTGCTAATGTTCTTTGAGACATAAGTAGAATTTAACCATGGACATTGTTTAAAAATTGAGATAAAGTGTTGCGTTATAAATAGAAGGATGATCAGTAGAAAATAAATTAAATGTGATATTTTGTGTGCTTTTCAAAATCATGAAACTGATTTTCCTCCTCAGAAAAAGTCCTGTTTTCTGTTTCATGTTTTAATATGATTGCATGTTTTTTCATTCATTGTTCTTTCATCTGATAGTGAGAATATTCTTGGTTAAACAGTGAAAGTTTGTTTGTACTTTAGAATAGGTGTATGAAGCTGTTTAAGCATGTGGATTTTTTTACCCAATCTATTTTTTTTATAGACTACTGTTGGCTTGAGGAAGCAGACCTGTGAAAACTGTTAAGGATGATGAGTAGCACCACTGGGTGGATTTGGGTGACACAATATAATTCATGTCCTTAACATCTTACTATTATTATACATAGAAACTTTCACCAATTATTGTTGCTGAGAAATAACTGAAACATTCTCCTGTAAGTGATTAAAATATTTGTCGATTTCTCAGATTTTTAAATAGAATGAAATTGGATCTTATCATGAATTTTCTATAAAAATCTGGAGTTCCTTTTAGGTTAACAGATTTGTATCTTTTATAAACTAATTTTAAGTTCTATAATCTTATATAATGCTTATATGTAGTCTTATGTATAATATACATATAGTCAGGTTTACGAAAGAGAAGGCCATTTCCATACCTGGTATAATTCAACAAATTCTGTGAATTTTTAATTTCCACTTGCTGCGGAATTAAAATGTTTCACCTTCTATTTTGACATGAGTGCTGTATACCAGCACAGTTTGGAAGTTTTGTACAGAAAGGGAAAAAAACACCCTCTTCAGAAAAATTTTTAAAGAAATGTTTAGTTGTACCTTGTGAAAATAATACCAAATAGCTATTTTATCTTTTTTTTTTTTGCAAATATGGACATTTTTTTAATCATCTTTTTTGGACTATAATTGCTTTACAATGGTGTGTTAGCTTCTGCTTTATAACAAAGTGAATCAGCTATACGTATACATATATCCCCATATCCCCCATATCTCTTCCCTCTTGCGTCTCCCTCCCTCCCACCCTCTCTATCCTACTCCTCTAGGTGGTCACAAAGCACTGAGCTGATCTCCCTGTGCTATGCGGCTGCTTCCCACCAGCTATCGGTTTTACATTTGGTAGTGTATATATGTCCACGCCACTCTCTCACATTGTCCCAGCTTACCCTTCCCCCTCCTCGTATCCTCAAGTCCATTCTCTAGTAGGTCTGCGTCTTTTTTCCCGTCTTGCCCCTAGGTTCTTCATGACCATTCTTTTTTTTTTTTTTTTTTTTTTTAGGTTCCATATAAATGTGTTAGCATACGGTATTTGTTTTTCTTTTTCTGACTTACTTCACTCTGTATGACAGACTCTAGGTCCATCCACCTCACTACAAATACCTCAATTTCGTTTCTTTTTTAGGCTGAATAATATTCCATTGTATATATGTGCCACATCTTCTTTATCCATTCATCTGTCGATGGACACTTAGGTTGCTTCCATGTCCTGGCTATTGTAAATAGAGCTGCAATGAACATTGTGGTACATGACTCTTTTTAAATTATGGTTTTCTCAGGGTATATGTCCAGTAGTGGGATTGCTGGGTCATATGGTAGATCTGTTTTTAGTTTTTTAAGGACCCTCCATACTGTTCTCCATAGTGGCTGTATCAATTTACATTGCAAGAGTGTTCCCTTTTCTCCACACCCTCTCCAGCATTTATTGTTTGTAGATTGTTTTATGATGGCCATTCTGACTGGTGTGAGATGATATCTCATTGTAGTTTTGATTTGCATTTCTCTAATGATTGATGTTGAGCATTCTTTCATGTGTTTGTTGGCCATCTGTATATCTTCTTTGGAGAAATGTCTGTTTAGGTCTTCTGCCGATTTTTGGATTGGGTTGTTTGTTTTTTTGATATTGAGCTGCATGAGCTGCTTGTAAATTGTGGAGATTAATCCTTTGTCAGTTGCTTCATTTGCAAATACTTTCTCCCATTCTGAGGGTTGTCTTTTCGTCTTGCTTATGGTTTCCTTTGCTGTGCAAAAGCTTTTATGTTTCATTAGGTCCCACTTGTTTATTTTTGTTTTATTTCCATTTCTCTAGGAGGTGGGTCAAAAAGGATCTTGCTGTGATTTATGTCATAGGGTGTTCTGCCTATGTTTTCCTCTAAGAGTTTGATAGTGTCTGGCCTTACATTTAGGTCTTTAATCCATTTTGAGTTTATTTTTGTGTATGGTGTTAGGGAGTGTTCTAATTTCATTCTTTTCCACGTAGTTGTCCAGTTTTCCCGGCACCACTTATTGAAGAGGCTGTCTTTTCTCCATTGTCTATTCTTGCCAGCTTTATCAAAAATAAGGTGACCGTATGTGCTTGGGTTTATCTCTAGGCTTTCTATCCTGTTCCATTGATCTATATTTCTGTTTTTGTGCCAGTACCATACTGTCTTGATTACTGTAGCTTTGTAGTATAGTCTGAAGTCAGGGAGCCTGATTCCTCCACCTCCGTTTTTCTTTCTCAAGATTGCTTTGGCTATTTGGGGTCTTTTGTGTTTCCATACAAATTGTGAAATTTTTTGTTCTACATCTGTGAAAAATGCCAGTGGTAGTTTGATAGGGATTGCATTGAATCTGTAGACTGCTTTGGGTAGTATAGTCGTTTTCACAATGTTGATTCTTCCAATCCAAGAACATAGTATATCTCTCCATCTATTTGTCTCATCTTTAATTTCTTTCAACAGTGTCTTATAGTTTTCTGCATATAGGTCTTTTGTCTCCCTAGGTAGGTTTATTGCTAGGTATTTTATTCTTTTTGTTGCAATGGTAAATGGGAGTGTTTCCTTAATTTCTCTTTCAGATTTTTCCTCATTAGTGTATAGGAATGCCAGAGCTGTCTGTGCATTAATTTTGTATTGTGCTACTTTACCAAATTCATTGAATAGCTCTAGTAGTTTTCTGGGAGCATCTTTAGGATTCTCTATGTATAGTATCATGTTACCTGCAAACAGGGACAGCTTTACTTATTCCTTTCCGATTCGGATTCGTTTTATTTCTTTTTCTTCTCTGATTGCTGTGGCTATAACTTCCAAAGCTATGTTGAATAATAGTGGTGAGAGTGGGCACCCTTGTCTTGTTCCTGATCTTAGAGGGAATGGTTTCAGTTTTTCATCATTGAGAAAGATGTTGGCTGTGGGTTTGTCATATATGACCTTTATTATGTTGCGGTAGGTTCCCTCTATGCCTACTTTCTGGAGGGTTTTTATCATAAATGGGTGTTGAATTTTGTTGAAAGCTTTTTCTGCATCTATTGAGATGATTATATGGTTTTTATCCTTCAATTTGTTAGTATGGTGTATCTCATTCTTTGATTTGCGTATATTGAAGAAGCCTTTCATTCCTGGGATTAACCCCACTTGATCGTGGTTTATGATCCTTTTAATGTGCTGTTGGATTCTGTTTGCTAGTATTTTGTTGAGGATTTTTGCATCTATGTTCATCAGTGATATTGGCCTGTAGTTTTCTTTCTTTGTGACATCTTTGTCTGGTTTTGGTATCAGGATGATGGTGGCCTCGTAGAATGAGTTTGGGAGTGTTCCTCCCTCTGCTATATTTTGGAAGAGTTTTAGAAGGATAGGTGTTAGCTCTTCTCTAAATGTTTGATGGAATTCCCCTGTGAAGCCATCTGGTCCTGGGCTTTTGTTTGTTGGAAGATTTTTAATCACAGTGTCAATTTCAATGCTTGTGTTTGGTTTGTTTATATTTTCTATTTCTTCCTGGTTCAGCCTTGGAAGGTTGTGCTTTAATAAGAGTTTGTCCATTTCTTCCAGGTTGTCCATTTTATTGGCCTAGAGTTGCTTGCAGTAATCTCTCATGATCCTTTGTATTTCTGCATTGTCAGTTGTTACTTCTCCTTTTTCATTTCTAATTCTGTTGGTTTGAGTCTTCTCCCTTTTTTTCTTGATGAGTCTGGCTAATGGTTTATCAATTTTGTTTATCTTCTCAAAGAGCCAGCTTTTAGTTTTATTGATCTTTGCTATTGTTTCCTTCATTTCTTTTTCATTTATTTCTGATCTGATCTTTATGATTTCTTTCCTTCTGCTAACTTTGGGGTTTTTTTTGTTTTTCTTTCTGTAATTGCTTTAGGTGTAAGGTTAGGTTTTTTATTTGAGGTGTTTCTTGTTTCTTGAGGTAGCATTGTATTGCTCTAAACTTCCCTCTAGGACTGCTTTTGCTGCATCCCATAGGTTTTTGGTGATCGTGTTTTCATTGTCATTTGTTTCTAGGTATTTTTTGATTTCTTCCTTGATTTCTTCAGTGATCTCTTGGTTATTAAGTAGTGTATTGTTTAGCTTCCATGTGTTTGTATTTCTTACCGATTTTTTCCTGTAATTGATATCTAGTCTCATAGCGTTGTGGTCGGAAAAGATACTTGATATGATTTCAATTTTCTCTAAATTTACCGAGGCTTGATTTGTGACCCAAGATATGATCTATCCTGGAGAATGTTCCATGAGCACTTGAGAAGAAAGTGTATTCTGTTGTTTTTGGATGGAATGTCCTATAAATATCAATTAAGTCCATCTTCTTTAGTGTATCATTTAAAGCTTGTGTTTCCTTATTTATTTTCATTTTGGATGGTCTGTCCGTTGGTGAAAGAGGGGTGTTAAAGTCCCCTACTATGATTGTGTTACTGTTGATTTCCCCTTTTATGGCTGTTAGCATTTGCCTTATGTATTGAGGTGCTCCTATGTTGGGTGCATAAATATTTACAATTTTTATATCTTCTTCTTGGATTGATCCCTTGATCATTATGTAGTGTCCTTCTTTGTCTCTTGTAATAGTCTTTGTTTTCACGTCCAAATAGTTATTTTATCTTTATATATGTATCTAATGAGGTACCTGAGAATGCACTGCTTTATTCAATAGTAATCTAATTTTTTATTTACTTGTTAAATATGTGCGTGCACGCATGCGTGTGCATGTGCACACACACACACACACTTCGTAAAATGATTGGGTTTTCTACTCTTGTAACAGCAGTGGCCTGTAATTTTGAATAAACATGAACAATTAAGCATAATGATTGTTTTATGGAAACTTTTTGGTCAGAGACCCAAGTTTTCAGTGAACTGTTGCTATTAATAATTAAATAATTTTTAGGTAAACATTACATTAAACAGCAATGCTATATTATAATAGTGTACCTCAGTAGATTAAACCTGAAAATATTTACCAGGAATTAATTATTTTAAAACTTTAGGTGTCATTTGGATCCAAATTCCAAACTATAAAATTTTCCTTTTTCCCCTATATATTTTGTGTATATTCTTGGAACTCTACAAAGAAGTTACTGTCTTGTTTTTTTCCCCTCTGGCAAAATGAGAAAAGCGGTATTTTATGGAGGGATCATTAACAGGTACTTGTGCTTTGAATGGATTGATTGTACTTGCTGCCTTTAGCTATGAACATCTTTTTGACAACTGTCCCCTGTTGAATATCTTGGAGAAAAGAAGGAAGAGAGGAAAGGAGGAAGACAAGGAAGAAGGAGAGGGTGGGAGGAGGAGAGATGGATGGACAAAAGGAAAGTATTTCCAAATTGCAAGACAGCGTATGAATCGAGTTTTATCCTAGTTAAACAAGCTTTTTGAAACGCCCAGTTGATTATTTAAAGCACCAAATACACATTTCTTTGCAATGATGTGTATTCTCTTTTCTCATTCTACCACAAAGCAGTGAATCTTTAGCTTTGGAATATGTTGGTTATTTTATTTTAAAATTTTTCCAATGAAAATGCCCAAATTACCAAACATAGTGTAAAAATTTCTTGTGTAACTTAAATCTTGTCCTAAAATTTTAACAATTGTTATAGTATTTATGGATCAAATATTACAGTATAGGTGTTATTTTTTTGTTAAATTTTGTAAGTTTTTAAAGTTACATGGACTTTTAGAAGAAGCACTCCTGTAAATATAAAGGAACATCTAACCCTTTCATGTTCATCACAGGTTTTTAAAAAATTTGTGCAGCAGTTTTTAACTCTTCTACAATCACATAATACAGAAAGAAATACATAATTTTGCCTCCAATTTTTAGTGGAGAAAATTGAAGGATAAAAAAATCTCTAAAGTTTCAAAATAAATTATTCACTCAAAAAATATTTATTAGGGGCTTCCCTGGTGGCGCAGTGGTTGAGAATCTGCCTGCCAATGCAGGGGACACGGGTTCGAGCCCTGGTCTGGGAGGATCCCACATGCCGCGGAGCAACAAAGCCTGTGAGCCACAACTAATGAGCCTGCGCGTCTGGAGCCTGTGCTCCGCAACAAGAGAGGCCACGATAGTGAGAGGCCTGTGCACCGCGATGAAGAGTGGCCCCCGCTTGCCGCAACTAGAGAAAGCCCTCGCATGGAAACGAAGACCCAACACAGCCAAAAATGAATTAAAAAAAAAAAATTTATTAGGTCCTTGCTCCATGAAGCAACTTATATAGCAGCAACATTTGTAGAAGAAAATTATGTGATTTTGGCAATTACAGTAACTTGGTAATTCACGTGAACAATGTATGAACAGAAAAATATAAAATTGCACACTTTTTTATTGAGTAAATTTGACTTGTAACATTGCATATGTTTCAGGTATACAGTATGTTACTTTGATACATTTATATATTGTTAATGTGATTGCTGAAGTAATATCACATTACATAATTATAATACACATGATCACGTTATGTAATTATAGTACAGTATTACTGTCTATTTATTATACTGTTCATTAGATCTTCATGGTTCATTTACCAATTCTTCCAAGTTTGTACCCTTAAAGACCATCCCTCTTGTCCCTGTCCCTGGTAACCACCGTTTTATTCTGTTTTTCACAGGTTTAACTTTTAGATTTCACATGTAAGTGACATCATACAGTACTTGTCTTTCTCTATCTGACTTACTCTCTTAGCATAATGTTGTAGCAAATGGGAGGATCTCTTCCTTTCTCATGGCTGAATAACATTCCACGGTGTATGTATACCACATATTTTTTTACCCATTCATCCACTGATGGTCTTTTGGGTTGTTTCCGTATCTTGGCTATTGTGAGTAATGCTGTGATAAACATGGGAGTGCGTATATCTTGTCAAAATCCTATTTTCATTTTCTTTGGTTGTATACCCAGAAGTGGAATACCTGGAGTATATGATAGATCTACTTTTAATTTTTTGAGGAGCTTCCATCTAGCTTTCTATAGTTGTTAGACTAATTTACATTCCCACATCCTCACCAGCATCTGTTGGTCCTTGTCTTCTTGATGATAGCCATTCTCACAGGTGTGAGGTAATGTTTCACTGTGATTTTGATTTGCAGTCCCCTTATGATTAGTGATGTTGAGCATCTTTTCATGTGTCTCTTGGCCATTTTGATGTCCTTTTCGGAGAAATGACTATTTACTTCTTCTTCCCATCTTTTAACCAGATTGTTTGTTTTTTGTTATTGAGTTGACTGAGTTCCTTATATATTTTGGATATTAATCACTTATTCGATAAATGGTTTGCAAAATTTTTCTCCCATTCTGTAGGGTGTCTTTTCATTTTGTTAATTAATTTATTCTTTTGATGTGCAGAAGCTCTTGAGTTTGATGTAGTCCCATGTTTTGATTATTTTCTTTTATTGTTTGTTATTTTGGCATCATGCCCACCAAATTATTGCCAAGACCAATATCAATAAACTTCTCCCCTAACATTTTCTTTTAGGATTCTTATGGCATCAGGTCTTACGTTTAAGTCTTTGACCCATTTTGAGTTAATTATTGTGAGTGGTGTGAGATAGGGGTCTACTTTCAGTGTTCTGCATATGTTTCTCCAATTTTTCCAGCACCATTTGTTGCAGAGGCTATCCTTTCTCCACCGGCTATTCTTGCCTTCCTTGTTGAATACTAGTTGACCGTATATGCCAGGGTTTAATTCTGGGCTCTCTATTCTGTTCCGTTGGTCAATTTGTCTTTTTTCCCCCCAAGTACAATACTGTTTTTCTACTATGGTTTTGTGGTATAGCTTGAAATCCAGAAGTGTGGTATCTCTGGCTTTGCTCTTTTCTCTCAAGATTGCTTTGGCTGTTTGAGATCTTTTGTGGTTCCACACACAGTTTAGGATTGTTTCTTCTATTTCTGTGAAGAATGCCTTTGGTATTTTGGTGAGGACTATGTTCAATTTGTTGATGGCTTTAGAACTATTGATATTTTAACAATATTAAGTCTTTGGATCCATGAACATTTGTTTGTGTCTTCAATTTCTTTGATTTTGTTTGTGTCTTTCCATTTGTTGGTGTCCTTGATTTCTTTCAGCAGTTTTGCAGTTCTAATTGTACAGATCTTCCACTTCCTTGGTTAAATTTATTCCTAAGTATTTTATTGTTTTTGATGCTATTGTGAAAGGGATGGTTTTCTTTATTTCTTTCTCAGATGCTTTATCATTAGTGTAGAGGAATGAAATTGAGTTCTGTACGTTGACTTTGTATCCTGCCAATTTACTGAAATTGTTGATTAATTTCAATAGTTTTTTGGCTGATTCTTTGGGATTTTCTATATATTCAATCATATCATCAGCAAATAATGACAGTTTTACTTTTTCATTTCTGATTTGGATATATTTTATATATTTATATATATATATATTTATAGATATATTTATATATTTATATTTATATATATTTTATTTCTTTGTCTTGCATAATTGCTCTAGCTAGGACTTCCAGTACTATATTGAATAAGAATAGTGAGACTGGGCATCCTTGCCTTGTTCCTGGTCTCAGAGGAAACACTTTCCATTTCTCTCCATCAGATATAATGTTACCCTTGTGTTTGTTATACATGGCCTTTATGTTGAAGTATGTTCCTTCTATACCCAGTCTGTTAAGGGTTTTTATTATGAAAGGATGTTGTTTTATGTCAAATGCTTTTTCTTTCTCTATTGAAAAGATCATGTGATTTTTATTTTTTCTTTTATTGATGTGATGTGTTGGATTTATTGATTTGCATATGTTGACCCATCCTTTCATCCTAGGAATAAATTCCGCTTGGTCATCGTATATAATTCTATTAATGTGTTCTTGAATTTGGTTTGCTAATATTTTGTTGAGAATTTTTGCACCTATGTTCATCAGGGATATTGGTCTATAGTTTGCTTTTCTTGTGGTATCCTTATCTGGCTTTGGTATCAAGGTAATGCTGGCCTCATAGAACAAGTTTGGAAGTGTTTTCTCCCCCTCAATATTTTGAAAGAGTTTGAGGAGGATTGGTATTACTTCTTTAAATGTTTGATAGAATTATCCAGGGGAGTTTTCTGGTCCTGGAGTTTTCTGTGTTGGGAATTTTTAAATTACTGATACAGTGTCTTTACTCATTATTGGTCTGTTCCTACTTTCTATTTCTTCCTGATTCAGTCATGGTAGGTTGTGTGTTTCTAGAAATGTATCCATTTCTTTTAGGTTGTATAATCCATTGGCATATAACTGTTCATAGTAGTCTCTTATGATTCTATGTATTTCTGTAGTATCAGTTGTAATGTCTTCTCTTTTCATTTCTAATTTTATTTATTTGACTCTTCTTTTTTTTCCTGAGTCTAACTAAAGGTTTGTCAATGTTGTTTATCTTTTTGAAGAAACATTTTGTAGTTTCCTTGATCCTTTCTGTTGTTTTTCTGGTTTCTAGTTCATTTATTTGCATTCTGATACTTACTATTTCCTTAGTTCTGCTAACTTTGGGCTTAATTTTTTCTTCTTTTTCTAGTTCCTTGAGGTATAAAGTTAGGTTGTTTACTTGAGATATTTCTAACAGCTTAATGTATTTATTGCTATAAACTTTCCACTCAGATCTGCTTTTGCTGCATGCCATGATATTTGATATGTTGTGTTTTCATTTTCATTTGTTTTGAGATATTTTTTATTTCCTTTTTGACTTCTTCTTTGACACAATGGTTGTTTAGACGTGGGTTTACTTTCCACATGTTTGTAGATCTTCTCATCTTCCTCTTGTTGTGGACTTCTAGTTTCATACCAATTGTGGTCACAGAAGATAGCTGATATGATTTCAGTCTTCTTAAGTTTGCTAAGATTTCTTTTGTGACCTATCATATGATCCAGCCTGAATGTTCTATGTGCACTTGAGGAGAATGTGTGTTCTGCTACTGTTGGATGGAATATTCTATATGTGTCTATTAAATCCATTTGTTCTAAGGTGTGGTTCAAGTCCAACGTTTCTTTGTTGATTTTCTGTCAAGACAATCTATCCATTGCTGATAGTGGGGTATTGAAATCCTGCAATTACTGCATTGTTGTCTATTTGTTCCTTAATATCCATTATTACATACTTGTATATTTCAGTGATCAGGTTTTGGGAACGTACATATTTATTATTGTTATATCTTCTTGATGTAGTGACCCCTTTACTGACCTTCTTTGTCTCTTCTTACCTTTTTTGGCTTGAAGTGTGTTTTGTCTGATACAAGGATGGCTATACCCACCTTCTTTTCATTTCTATTTGCTTGGAATATCATCTTCCATCCTTTCACTTTGAGCCTATGTGCCTTTAGAGCTGAAATGAGTCTTCTGTAGAGAGCATAGAGTTGGACCTTGTTTTTTCAGCCAACCACCCACTATGTGCCTTTTGATCGGTGAGTTCAATCTGCTTACATTTAGGGGTGATTATTGCTATGTAAGAATTTACTATTGCCATTTTATCTTTTGCCTTCTGCTTATTTTGTCTCTCTGTTGTTCCTTTTTTCTTCTCTTTCTGTCTGCCCTTACAAGTTGGTGGTTTTCCATGGTGATTTGCTCACTCTCCCCTTTTTTATGTTTATGTTTCTGCTCTAGATTTTTGCTTGTGGTTACCATGAAGTTTACATAAAACATCCTACAGGTAAAATAGCCCCTTTCCTGCTGATGCCAGTTTATCTTCATTCACCTATAAAGGTTTCATCTGCTTACTCTTCCCCTTTTATATTTTTAATGTTAGAAATGATCTCTATGCTGTGATTTCATTACCAAGTTGTAGTATCTATAGCTATTTTTAATGCTCTTTTCCTTTAACCATTATATTATAGTTAAGAATTTAATATACTGTTCTAGAAAAGATTTACAGTATTCTAATTATGAGTATTTATCATCTTAATCAGAGTTTTGTGTACTTTTGTCTTTTTGTTTCAGCTTGAAGAGCTCCTTTCAACATTTCTCATAAGGCAGGTCTAGTGGTGGTAAACTCCCTCAGCTTTAGTTTGTCTGGGAAAGGCTTTAATTCTCCTTTATATCTGAAGGATAACTGCCACATATTCTTAGATGGAAATTTTTTTTTTTTTTTTTTTTTTAATTTTTGGCTGTGTTGGGTCTTCGTTTCTGTGCGAGGGCTTCCTCTAGTTGTGGCGAGCGGGGGCCACTCTTCATCGCGGTGCGCGGGCCTTTCACTGTCGCGGCCTCTCTTCTTGCGGAGCACAGGCTCCACACGCGCAGGCTCAGTAGTTGTGGCTCACGGGCCCAGTTGCTCCTCGGCATGTGGGATCTTCCCAGACCAGGGCTTGAACCCGTGACCCCTGCATTGGCAGGCGGATTTTCAACCACTGCACCACCAGGGAAGCAAGGAAATTTTTATCTTTCAATATTTTGAATATGTCATTCCACTATCTATCTCCTGACCTTCAAAGTTTCTGCTGAGAAATCTACTGTAGCCTAATGGGGGTACCTCTGTAGGTTGCTGTCTTTTTTTTTTCCCCCTGCCTGCATTTAAAATTGCTTCTTTATAATTCAATTTTGACAGCTTCATTAAAATGTGTCTTGGAGGTCTTTCTGTGATGAGATAACAAGATATTCTGTTAGCTTCGTGGATCTGTATATTCATCCCTTCCCCAGATTTGGGAATTTCTCAGCTCTTATTTCTTTAAATAAACTCTGTCCCCTTCCCACTCTCTTCTCCTTCTGGGATGCCCATTATTCTTACGTTTCCCTTTCCAATAGAATCAGATATTTCTCATAGGCTTCACTTTTTAAAAATCTTAGCTCTCTCTTTTCTTCCACCTGAATTATTTCTATATTTCTATCCTTGAGCTTGCTAATTCCTCTTCCACCTGATTTGCTCTATTTCCAGTGCATTGTAATGCATTCTTTATCTCATTTGAGTTCTTCAGCTCCAGAAATCTGTCAGATTCTTTTTTAGAATTTTAATCTCTTTGGTAAAGTATTCCTTCTGCTTGTTATTTTCATTCCTAATATCATTGCATTGCCTTTATGAGTTTTCCATTGAATTTCTTCGTAACAGCTATTTAAAACTCTTTATCAGTTAGAGCACAATATTCCATACCTTTGGGTTTGGCTACTGGAAAATTGTCTTTCTTTTTTTTGTGATACCGTATTACCATGATTCCCTAAATAAAAAATGGAACACCATTTTTATTTAGTTAAGACTTTGTTTACTTTGATCCTAAGAATGCAACAGGTCGGTAGTTAGGAGCTTTCCTTTCCAGAAGGTGGCGCTATGGCACAAGTTTTTGGTTTCTCTTACCAGCGTTAACTAGCGGCTTCTAAGATTGGGAACCCACACAGTTAAAACAAAACAAAACAAAAACAACAACAAAAACAATGCGTGGTGGCAGAATGTGGGCGCAGGGGGGAGGTGTGTGTACTTAGCACTTGGGGCTTTGTGGGTGTCCATGGCCTGGTAGAGGTATCCTCAAGTTGGGATGGGGGCGGTGTCCCAGGGGTCCTAGGGTGGTCGGTCCCCTTGCCTCCAGGGGCAGACAGCAGGAGACATTTTACTTCAGTTCTCTTTGTCTGTCTACTTACCTTTCCTTTCCCTCTGCCCATTCACTGCAGTCTCTCCTCAGAGAGAGCAACTGGTCCCGCCAGCTGTAACACACGTGGCTGGGCAGACTTCCAGTCACTGCCTTCATCCTCCAGCTCCTCTGCCAGAAAGGTGGTGCTGGCTCGCTGCCAGAACAGCAGCCGCCTTCTGTGCTGTCACAGCCTCCTGCCACCAGCTCTGCAGCCACTTACCTCAACCCCTGCTACCTACTCCATGGTCCAATCCACCCACTTTGGATGCACAGGTGGATGGATCTCTTGGATGTCGTTGTATGCTGTGGATAGGTGCTTTTGCTTTTTTTTTTTTTCTGGTTATGGACGTCCTAATAGTTGTAAATCAAAGGAGAGAGAGAAAAAAGGAACGATTCACACTATCATGATACTGACGTCACCCCAAAACCGCATATTTCATTGCTCTGTGACTATTTCAACAATTTGAGTAAGTTGTGTGGAATATTAGACTTTGCCCCTTAAATGGATATTTCAGATTTATATACAAGCAAGGAAGTTTTCCAGTTAATGAGCTATGGATAGTGAAAGTCTTTTTAAACTAAATATTTAAAGTAATATCAATACTAATATGAGTCAACAGGTGAGTTTCCCAAGTGCATCTTTCTGGGCACTAGCGTGATAGGGCTTCAGATTTTTGAAAGTATGTCTTTTACACTGCCCAACTCTCCAATTCTGGTTTAATAACCACAGAACATAATACAGATACCAGGGCTACTCATATGAAAACTGCAATTTAGTGCACACTCCTGGTGGCCACGTTGAGGGTCTCTCCTGGCACAGTTGAGGTTTTCATCCACTGCAGAGATCTCTCAGCTCCTGTCCCGAGTGTTGTACATTTTCTTCTCTGAAGAACAGAATGTGTCTGCCTTAAGTACACAAATAACTCCTCTCACTAAATCAGAATTTCAGGGGCAGGGATGGGGAATTGCCCCTTGGGTATCAGTGTCTGAAAAACTGCTGTGTCTATTTCTCCCCTGAATTTCATTGCACAAAATTATACAATCTTGATAAATCTAGACATGTTACTTCTAACACAGACATGTTCTCATCTTTCCATTTGTGAATTATTTTTGAAAAATATCTGAGTGTGTGGGATTGCTGAATTTTACTGACATGCCCTGTTTAAGCAGGAATGAGAATGCCTTCTGAAATGAATACTTCATTGGCAGTCCCTTCCTATTAGTGAGAACCCCTCTTCTCTATCTATATTTTCCTGGGTCCCACTATCACATACCTACCCCACACCCAGCCTGGAAGTTAAGACCGCATGATTTTTCTGTTAGGATGAACTTGGCTGTTTCAGTGTTTTAAGCTCAATATATGTCAGGGTTGAAATATAACTTAGATATGGAGATTTAAGAAAGTTGCTCTCGGACTTGTGATCAATTTAATTCAGCAAACATTTATCAAATGCTTACCATGTGCCAGGCACTGTGATAGAAGCTGAAGAAATAAAGATAAATAGTGGTTCTTTAAAAAAAAAAAAAGTGCTGTTCCTGTATGAGAAGCAGTATGATTCATTAAACTGCCACAAGTTATAATTTTAGAAACACTCCCACCACTGGGAATCTGTTCCTTTTGTCGAGTATAATTTTTCAGCAGTCATGAGTGAATAATAATTGGGATAATTAAAATTGACCTTTAAAACAGGTCTAAATCCTTGTCTGCTTAGGGTGCTGAAGCAGGACAATCCATGAAAAACTACAGCCATTCTCCCTCCAGATATTTGATTCCTCTGAAGGCTGGTAGAGTCACACACCCTTGCACAATTTTAAAACCATGAAGGGCTAGAACTAAGTTTTATAAATGGGCTCCAGGATGTATAACTGGGGGGAAAAAACCCTGAAAGTTTCTCTTCTTTCTCAGTAAGTTATTTAAATCATAGCACTTATTTTTAAGTGAATACTCAGGGTAGTTGATAAAGAGAAAGCCCCCCTGCCCTTTTTTAAAAATAAACTTTATTTTTTGAGCAGTTTTAGGTTTATGTAAAATTGAGCAGAAAGTACAGAGATTTCCCATATACCCCCTTCCCTCACACATGCTTAGCCTCTGCCATTACCAGCATCCTTCTCCAGAGTGGTATTGATACTTTTTTTAGTTTACAATTGGTGAACCTGTGCTGACACATGATAGTCACCCCAAGTCCATAGTTGATGTTTCACTCTCGGTGTTGTACATTCTGTGGGTTTGGACAAATGTATAATGACATGTATCCAGCATTATATTATTATACAGAATAGTTTCACTGCTCTTAAAATCCCTTGTGTTCCTCTTATTCATTCCTCTCTCCCATCGAAACACTGGCAACCACTGATCATTTTACTGGCTTCACACTTCTGTTTTTTCCAGAATATCATATAGCTAGAATCGTATGGTATGTAGCCTTTAAAGACTGGCTTCTTTCACTTAGTAATATGCATTTGGGTTTCTTCTGTGTCTTTTCATGGCTTGATGGATCATTTCTTTTTATTACTAATGTTCCACTATATGGATGTACCACAGTTTGTTTATCCATTCCCTACTAAAGGTGTCTTGGTTGCTTCCAAGTGTTGACGTTTAATGACTAAAGCTGCTATAAACATTTTTGTGCCTGTTTTTGTGTAGACATAAGTTTTCAACCCCTTTGGGTAAATACCAAGGAACAGATTTTGGATTGCATGTAGGAATACGTTTAGTTTTGTAAGAACCGGCCAAACAGTCTTCCAAAAAGGCTGCACCATTTTGCATTCCCACCACCAATGAGAGTTCCTGTTGCTCTACATCCTTGCCAGCATTTGGTGTCATTAGTGTTCCCGATTTTGACCATTTTCATAGGAGTGTAGTGGTATCTCATTGTTGTTTTAATGTGCATTTCTCTGAAGACGTATGATGTGGAGCATCTTTTCATATGCTTCTTTCTCATCTGTATATCTTCTTCGGTGAAGTGTCTGTTAAAGTCAGCTTAGGACCATTTTTTAATTGGAGTTGTTTGTTTTCTTATTGGTAAGTTTGAGTTCTTTGCATATTTTGGATAAAAGTCATTTGTTCGATGTGTATTTTGCAAATATTTTCTCCCATCCTATGGCTTGTGTTTTCATTCTCTTGACTGTCTTTTGCAGGGCAGAAATTTTTAATTTTAATAAAGTCCATCTTATCAGTTCTTTTCTTCATGGATCGTGGCTTTGTATCTACAAAGTCTTTGCAGAACACAAGTTCATCTAGATTTTCTCCCATGTTATCTTCAAGGAGTTTTATAGTTTTGTGCTTTACAGTTAGATCTGTGAACCATTTTGAATTAATTTTTGTGAGGGGTAAAAAGTCTGTGTCTAGATTCATGTTTTTGCTTATGGAAGTCCATTTGTTCCATTACCACTTATTGAAAAGACTATCTTTGCTCTATTGTATTGCCTTCGCTACTTTGTCAAAGGTCAATTGATTATATTTGTGTAGGTCGACTTCAGGGCTCTCTGTTCTGTTTCACTGATCTATTTGTCAGTTCTTTTGCCAATACACTGTCTTAATTACTGTACCTTTATGGTAAGTCTTGAAATCAGGTAGTGTCATTCCTACCACTCTGTTCTTCTTCAATATTGTTTTGGCTATTCTGGGTCTTTTGCTTTACCACATAAACTTTAGAATCAGTTTGTTGATATCCACAAAATAACTTGCTTGAATTTTGATTGAGATTGCCTTGAATCTATAGATCAGATTGGGAAAAACTGAAATCTTGACAATATTGAGTATTGTCCATGAACATGGAGTATCTCTCCATTTATTTAGTTCTTCCTCGATTAATTCCTCAGAGTTTTGTAGTTTTCCTCATATAGATCTCATGCATATTTTGTTAGATTTATACCTAAGTATTTTATATTTTTTAGGTGCTAATGTAAATAGCATAGTGTTTCAGATTCCTAATTCCACTTGATCATTGCTGGTATATAGAAAAACAATTGACTTTTGTATTTTAACCTTGTATCCTGTGACCTTGCTATAACCACTTATTAGTTCCAGGAGTTTTTGCATAGATGATCTTGTCATCCATAACAAAGACATTTCTTTCCTAATCTGTATCCCTTCTATTTCCTTTTCTTGTCTAATTGCATTAACTAAGACTTCTAGTAGGATGTGGAAAAGGAGTGGTGAGAGGGAAAATCTTTGCCTAGTCTTGATCTTAGTGGGGAAAGTTTCCAGTTTCTCACCATTAAGTGTGGTGTTAGCTGTAAGTTTTCGGTAGATATTCTTTATCAATTTGTGAAAGTTCAACTCTATTCCTAGTTTACCAAGAGTTTTTACCATGGATGGGTGTTGGATTTTGTCAGATGCTTTTCTTCATCTATCGATAGCACCATGTGATTTTTCTTTGTTAGCTTGTGGATGTGATGGATTACATAAACTGATTTTTGAATGTTGAACCAGCCCTGAATACCTGGGACAAATTCCACTTGTTTCAGTATGTAATTCTTCTTCTATTTTTTAAAAATCTGTTAAAATTTTTATTTTATTTTACTTTATTATTTTGTTTTTGGCCACACCGTGTGGCTTGTGAGATCCTAGTTCCCTCACCAGGGATTGAACCCGGGCCCCCTGCAGTGGAAGCATGGAGTCCTAACCACTGGACTGCCAGGGAATTCCCTGTAATTCTTCTTATACATTGTTGGATTTGATGGCTAATATTTTGTTGAGGATTTTGCATCTGTGTTCATGAGAAATATTGGTCTGTAGGTTTCTTTTCTTGTAATATCTGTGATTGGTTTTGGTATTATGGTACTATTAGCCTCATAGAATAAGTTAAAAAGTATTCCTCTGTTTCTATCTTCTAAAAGGGATTATGGAGACATGGCATGATTTCTTCCTTAAATGTTTGGCAGAATTCACCAGGGAAGCCCTCTGGACTTTGTGCTTTCTGTTTTGGAAGGTTAGTATTATATTATTAAAATAATTATTTGAATTATTGTTTCAAATTTTTTAATAGATATTTGTCTTTCTCCGTCTGACTTATTTCACTTAGTATGATAATCTCCAGGTCCATCCATGTTGCTGCAAATGGCATTATTTCATTCTTTTTAATGGCTGAGTAATATCCCATTGTATATATGTAGCACATCTTCTTTATCCATTCATCTGTCCTCAACAAAATACTAGCAATCCAAATCCAACAGTACATTAAAAGGATCATACACTATGATCAAGTGGGATTTATCCTAGGGATGCAAGGATTTTTCAGTATCTGCAAATCAATGGCTGTGATACACCACCACAAGTTAAAGAATAAAAACCATATGATCATCTCAATAGATGCAGAAAAAGCTTTTGACAAAATTCAACACCTATTTATGATTAAAGACTCTCCAGAAAGGGTCCTAGAGGGAACATATTTCAAAATAATATAGACCATATACAACTAACCTACAGCTAACATCATACTCAACAGTGAAAATCTAAAAGCATGTCCTCTAAGATCAGGAGCAAGACAAGGATGTCCAGTCTCACCACTTTTGTTCAACATAGTTTTGGAAGTCCTAGCTGTGGCAAACAGAGAAGAAAAAGAAAAGGGATCTAAATTGGAAAAGAAAGAAGTAAAACTGTCACTGTTTGCAGATGATATGATATTAGACATAGAAAATCCTAAAGGTGCTACCAGATAACTACTAGAGCTCATCAATGAATTCAGTAAAGTGACATTTTCTTTGCTGAGGAATTTTTAGTCTACTTTAGAACATAATGCATATTGAAAAGATGCCATTTATATACAGTTGTGTATAAACTGGATTTGAAAGTTCTGAAGAAACTAAGAGCATGCATCACCAAGGAGCTGTAGTAATCCAAAGAGATTTGTCTGGGACTGTTTTTTATTTATGGAGGGGGTAGATTTAAGTAGTTTTAGGAGGAGGTCAAGGGTCTGGAAAACACTCAGATAGTGTCACTTAGATTGAGAGGATTAAGGCAACTATGTTTTCCCCAGCTATGGGAAGTTCCAAATTTCTAAGATTTTACCTGGAGAAAAGAATATATATATAATATTTAAAAACAGAAGCTGAAATATTGTTTAATAATTTCAGTATAAAGCTGTTCTGTTGGCAGGACAAACAATAGGCTATTGATTAAAATGATGTTACAATAGGTACAACTACTGAGACAATGTTTGCTCATTTAATACATAAGAACTTATTCTAGAAGCATGCACACAAGGCTGTTCCGAGCACTCTGATCTGAATCACACATAAATCATGAACAATTACGGTGTGTCTGTATTTTCTACAAGACACGTTACAATGGATCATCAGTTTCCCTTTAGAGTTCCTAAGCTTTTCTGAGAACATTTGAGCTTCTGAGTACATTTGAACTTTTGAAGGAATAAGTGCATTTCAAAACTGAGATTATTTCATAGAATAATTTCTTCTTAATATGAGTGTTATTATGAAGAGAAATAAACTTGCTTTAGCCTATTGAACTGTAATATTATCTGTCTATTTTCATTTGTTAATTCTTACAAGATTATTACTTGTACTCACCTCATTTTCCCCCTAAGTGGTAAATAGTTGTACTTTTCAGTTGTTTTGCCATCTCGTTTGTTAAAAACAATTATTTATGAATAATTGTTGTAGCTTTGAAGCATTTCAGGATTCATCTTTTTTTTTTTGGATAGAAATAGTATGTATCAGACTATTGATAAGAATAATATTCAGTGGAAATCAAATATTTTTTAATGATTCCAGAAGAAGAAAATTAAATTGTGTCTTAACAATTTTGGCTCCAGGAATCGTAGTATAAAATATAGACATTTCAGATTGAAAACAATGGTTTAGGAGATTTTTGGGTGGCATCTGAGACTTCACCTTACTTGAATGTAATTTAGTTAAAAACACAGTGAATGTACAGAAAACACTGTCCAAACACAGAGCAGCTCTTTTCCAAGTACCTTATTGGACGTGGTCACGTTTTTTGATCACGTGCATTCTCAAATTTGACTGTGTGGAAGTGAATTGGAACAACCAATTAGGGTTTTAAAGAAAATGATCACTTTTAAAATTGTTTCTCAAAGGCAAAGATGACTTCATAAGAGCAAGTACATCTTACTCTTTTTTTTTTTTTTTTTTAAAGGCTAAGATTCATATGCCTTCTTTTGAGGAAAGAATAAAAAATGAGAATATGGCTTGGAACGTTGAATGCTGCCTTCTATATCTCTCTATAGGGAAAACGTCCTTATAGAATATTTTGAAGAAGCTTATGTGATGACTTGTCTTACCATACTGAAAATAATAAAAGCAAACACTATTAATCCTCATAGAAACCCTATGAATTGTGTGATTCCCCTTTGTCCAGTTGTGTGATTCAGTTGTGTGACATCCTCATTGTACAGATGAGGTAACTGAGGCTTAGGGAGGGCCAGTGACTTCCCAAGAGTAGGCAGCTTGGTAAATGTCATGCCCACACCCTGTCTGGCTCCAGAATCTACACTTGGTCCTCACTGTTTCCAACCCAGAAAGGAGAGACCCCAATACGGTGAGATGAGAAAGATGTGAGCAGAGGGGACTGAGTGGGGAGCATCTGGGGAGACTCAGAAAGGAAGCCCTGCTGGGGGGGTTGGGGGAGGCTGGGAAAGGAGCAGGCTTCCCAAGCTAAACAGTTGATGGAGATAATCTTCATTTACCCTCAACCAGCTCTGTGACTTTGAGCAGGTTACTTAGATCCCTGGGACCCCTTTACCTAAAGGGGGAATGATGCAGGCCTGGTCTGCTCAACAGGCAGAGAAATTGTCCCCTGAGAAATTGTCACGTTAACATTCGAGTTAGCACAGCTGACTGTGGATTGTGGATGATCCCAATCTTCTGGAATTTTCTGAATGGCTAATAATGCCCCAGTAATGTCTCAACAGCTTTGTACTTGCAGTGCACACACTCACAACGGGTGCTTCTTTGCTCTTCCTTTTGCCAAGGACCCTTCGGGCACTTTGCTGAAGCCTGACTCCTTCTCACAGCAATGCTTGTAAATGCATAAAATGTATACATAGGGTTACAAAGTAAATAGTTATATTGAAATGCTGATATCAATGTACTAGAAATTGTAACATAGTGTCTTCTTAGTTATTAGCGCATTCAAAAACAAGATCTAGTGGTGACTTTAATAAATACTGTTATTTTGAAGTAAAGGGGACCATAAACAATATTTCTAGATGTCTGTGACAACGATTGCTATTAAAATATCTGTAACTTATGTTGGTAACATATGCACGGGCACTGGTGAATATAGTCTGGTTTGTCTACATTTGTGACTGAAGAATATGCTAAATTTTAGCTAGAGGTTAGTGAAAATAAAGATGTAATTTTTTTCTATTCATCTCAACAGACCCCCTATATCATATTTGTACCACATGTTAAGAACCCCTGAGCTGTGTGGTTCACTGCTTCAAGTTCTGTGAAAAACCCTCTTGAGCTTTGATTGAACTTCTAATGAATCTTTAGATCAAGCTAGGGAAAACCAGTACCTTAAAAGTAGTCTTCCTATTTGCAATCATTGTAGTCTGAATTTATGTAGTTTTTCTTTAATGTCTTTCAATACAATTTTTATAATAATCTCCATAAATGTCCTGCAAATTCTGTAAGATTCATTCTTAGCTACTTTATATGTTTTGTTAGTATTTGCTATTCTATTTAATTTCTAACTATGGATAAGTTTAGAAATACTATCAGCTTTTGTATAATGAATTGTTAAGCTAGCCAATGACTTTCAGAATTTCTACCTCCATAATCGTATCATCTGGAAACCATAATGGTTGCTCTTTTTTATCCAATTTTGTGCGTTTAATTTTTAAATTTTCTCTTACGTACTGATGGGACTTTCAGTGCAATGTTCAATAGAAACAGTGGTGTCTGTGAAAGTGTTCTTTCTGATTTTCAAGGAAATACTTTTAATATTTTCCCATTTAGGAGTGACGTGCTGGAACCAATTTTTAGCAGCTAGCAAGAGCCAATCATTAACTTTTCATGAATTTTGCATGAGAATACAATCATTATTAAAAATTAAATTATATAAACATAATTAATTAAATCATATTAAAACAAAAGTAATACATTCTGAAAACTCACCACTTCCTACTTTATTTTATGTCATCTTGCTGTTATCAGTGCTCTTGAGGTGATTTACATACCTTGTGTCTGCGTGGTGAAAATACTATATAATGATTCTTTTTCCAACTTCCTGGTCAGTGACATCACGTTGATAGCTTTGAATTGGCCATGGTAGGAGTATTTACACCATGGAAAGTGGCAAATGCTGCCAATCAGGGTTTTTAATTTTCCTTAAGAGCCTGTTGTTCAACGTTTACTAACACACCTCTGATCAAGACTGATGTTTGCCACAGGCTCTAGCATTTTCCTAGCCTGTTAAGTAAAAAGAAAGGAAATTAAGGAAGAAGAGAAGGGAGGGTGGCAGGGAAATAGGAAGGAAAGGAAAGTAAAAGGGAAGGAAGAAGAGAGGAAGAGAGGACAGGAAAGCTTTACTCAGTGTATTAACCCGCACGTGGTGTTTCCCCCCAGATAGCTGTGACGCTCCTCTGGCGTCTGCCCTGCCCCGGGCTTCCTTCAGCAGCTCCTCAGAGCGGTCCAGCAGCCACGGCCCTGGCTTCGCAAGCCTTAATCGCAGAGACGGTGAGTCTGCAGCTGTCTTCTTGTCAATCCACGCTGATTCTTTCCCAGAGAGAATTATATTCATTTTTAGTTCATATTCCTTCTTATAGGTCAAAACTTAATTATATTGAGTTTAATGAATGAAACTGAAGAAAGCAGCAGGTTCATCATATCTGCTAGTATTCCTCTGCTAGCTTTCTTCTTGCTTATGATCCATTTTTTGGTTTGTTTTGATATCTTCCTTCCCTGTTGATTGCCAGCAAATGATCATCAATAAGATTTATGAGAAGGGAATTATTGGAGTCTAGATTTTTTCCGGGGTTATCATCCCTTTTTAGTTTTAGGACCGGCGACAGAAGGGTGACTAGTCAAGTGCGCTGGTCATGAATAACTACAACAACACAAGAAGGAGCCAGTGCTGCAGCCACTGGGGAAAACTGAACAGGCCACCGCGTGATGTTTGCGAGATGTGAGGCTGCCAAAGGATGTCATGGGAAAATGACTCCATTCCCAGGACTTGGCCTGGGAGGAGACCAGGTGAAGGCTGCCACTGAAAATAAAGATTCCCTTCCTATTAGTGGGAAGGGAGTTAATGACTTACTTTTTGGAAAGGTCCATTTTTGCTACTTGAATGTTGTCCAGTGAATTACCTCTTCTATTGCACAAATACTAATTCAGTGGATTAAATAAGTGAATACATACACTTCAAATTCAAATGCTTTGCTACTTTTTTTGATTAACTTTTATTGGAGTAGGGTTGCTTGACAATGTTGTGTTAGCCTCCACTGCACAACAAAATGAATCAGCCACACCCGTACAGATATCCCCTCCCTTTTGGACTTCCCTCCCACTTAGGTCACCACAGTGCATTAGGTAGAGCTCCCTGTGCTATACAGTATGTTCCCATCAGTTGTCTATTTTATACATAGTATCAATAATGTATATATGTCAATCCCAGTCTCCTAATTCCTCCCACCCCACCCCTTTCCCCCTTGGTATCCATACATTTGTTCTCTACGTCTGTGTCTCTATTTCTGCTTTTGTTTTGCTACTGTTTTAAGGGATAGATTTTTTAAATGAAAGATTAATTCAGAAAGTAAAAGTTAAAATTAACTGTGTCCCATGTAAACGCACTGCTGTAAATTCTGGAGATAATACTAAGGAATTGAGTGTTTTCCTCCCTTTCTTTGACATTTCTAAGATCAGAGTTAAAGTCTAGCTTGAGCTTTACTGTGTCCTTAAGGATCAAATTTGGGAACCTAGTAAGTGATCAAATAGATCGGCAGGGAAGAGTAAGAACACAGGTGAAGAAATTCAATGAGCTCAGGATGGGAAGGCATGTCCATTAATTGTCCAGCTTCATGGTCTTTTCCCAGGAAAAAGCATTTTGTGGCCAGATATTTACTCCTCAAAGCATCATTCATAATCATTTTTAGCACCCCAGTAAAAATATATTCTCATTGAAACCAGATTTCAATAAGATCAGTTATCAAATTACCCATTTTCGGTCTGGTGGTTATTCTAATATCAGCTTAACATCTAAACTTTCCAGTGGTTTCCCTAAAATTGTAAAAACTAAGTAAGCCATATTTAATTAGTTTAAAGAGGCCCGAGGGGCTTGTGTGTTGTGTTTCTAATTTGCATGTGTAGAGTCTCTTTATGATTCAGGCCTCCAGTGCTATCAATATGGTGGCACTGGGAAGTTTATAAACATTAGAAGGGAAAATCCTGAAGCTTAAGATGAACTTATTTCCATTATATTTAATTAAAAAAATAATAACTCAGAATATTATAAGCCATCATTATAAAATGGTAAGTACAAAGCTTATCTTTTATATTTAAACTACTCTCTTTGCAAATTTAAATTAATTATTTTAAGAGTGGCAATCAACTGATGAGGGTTTCTTTTTAATGGTTGTTGCTACTCTGATTGCATATAGTGTACATTTCACTAAATATCCCTAGATATTACCACCTGATTTCAGACCCATTTCTAAAGCATGCTTTAGACAGCACAATTTATCAATATTCCTTCTGAAGGATTATCTATATGTGTTTTCTGTTAAAAGCCAGCATCCCAGAGTCTTTATTGACATTTCCTTTGCCTTGCTAAATGCTAGAGAACATATTAGTTCACTTTAGTTTAGATTATTATGATGTAAAATGTGGATAGTATGAAATGTGGATGAATATAATGAGGGCGATGATTCTTCATATATAGTAGTTTTAGCTTTTTGGAATATTTTGTGTATGATCTAGTGAGGAAAATCATGTTAGACTCCCTGATTGTATGGTTAAAATTTCCTTGGTCTGTGTTGTGGTATTTGGAAGTTTTAAAGAAGGTGGTCTGTCTTACATCCCTAGTTTCTTATTTTGCCCATAAGTCATTGCGCTTCTAGAATGTTCATTAAGAATTAGAAATGTCTCAAATATCACAGCTTCCACCAAGAACTTTATACATAGCAGCTGATCAATTCATCTACCTGATACATAAAGGTAGTAAGAGAATAGTCTATACATAATTTTTGATTGTATGTGTGTGCATATATATAAATTTGACCCACTGTATAACCCCCCAAAGCCAAATAATTCAAACTTTAAGGCATTTGATGATTTTAAAGTACTTCACTGATTCAACACATAACAAATGTTAATTAATTGACTAGAACTTATTGCACATTTCATGTTTTCTCTTTTACATATTTTTTACTTATGCAGTTTATGTATTTATTTTGTTTTCTATTAATTTATGAAAAGTAGTAAAATATTTCTTAGAAAAGACTTTGCAATAAATAGAAGAAAGAAGTCTACGAAGGATATTAAGAGGAATGAGCAGAGAAGTTAGGAGGGATCCAGGCGTTTCTAGGGACAGGTGGGCCAAAGCAGAGAGATGCAGACCTTGCATCTTTGAAAACCATGATTCCTGAGCATGTTACCACCTGTTTGCCAGTGTTTTCTGTGAGCTCCCTAATGGAATTGTTGGTTATTGTAGAGATAGTAATGGGCTAGTATCATCACTCAACATTGGACTAAGTGCTCCTGGAGTTTACTTTTGAAATTTCTAGTCTGGTTCCTCTAGCATTCCCATTTTGAAGTCTGGGATTGGGTTCCAGATAATACATTTAACAAAGTATCCCCTCTGAGGTCATACACCTTACCTTTTTATACAGAGAAACACAAATTACTGGAAATGCCTGAATGTATAATTTTTCAGAACTGATGGATTTTTTTTAAGGGGTAAAACACAGACACGTACATGTATTCATATACCTATTCAAGAAAATTGATGCCATTAGCTAAAAATGTAAAGTTCTTGAAGCTTTACATCTTTACAGTCAAATTGGGTTTGACTATTCATATTAGCTGAATTTCTTTCCATCAATATTAAATTGATATTTCCTAGAATTACAAGTGACCTAATATTTCTCATATAAAATCAAGGTTGCTGAAATCTGTGTATTCTAAATAAGAACATGCTATAATATTGACTTCATTTTTTTCTTCTCAAAAATCTCCTAAAGGAACTTTATGCAGTTTATCCAAGTTTATTCAAAACAAAAGTTAAAAAACCAAAACCAAAAGTAAAAAAACTACCTTAGAGTAAACCATGCTGGACTTTCATTCTAGATCTTGCATGTGGAAATAACCTTTTGTTTTTACAATTATTGTTACTGTAGGTGACCCTTCATGAAACTGGCTTTAGCATTTCAGATGCTGCTTTCCAACTCCGGATAACGTGTTCTTTTTAGCCATGTGACGTGTTCTCTTTAGTCACCGCAGGCATGGTGGTGAGATGAGTGGTCTGGCCAGAGCTGATTGAGATTGATTAGGAGGAAGTGTACACACATTTTGTTCTCCTTTTTTGTTCCCCCAAAGTGCTTGCATAAACAGTCATCCCCAGAAAGAGGGACAACTCCATTCATGGCCCAGATGCTGAAAATCACGCCCTCTAATGGGGCAAGCCACTCGATCACTGACAGCGCAAATGAGACTGCTTTAAATTTAACTTGATCAAAAATGGCATATCAGATTACTATATTGTGTATTGTAAACAGAAAGTAGATGGAGACAAGCTGAACTGACTGGATGTTTTCTTTTCTCTTTGTAATTCTTCACCTTTCCCGTACTGAGACATTGATCATATTTCCTCACAACAGACTTATGTGTTGGTGGAGCCAGGAAAGATTTTGTCTAATGCTCCCAATACAATTAATGGCTGAGCATATTAGCAACAATTCTCAGCTTTAAGATATTTATTTCTCACTTTAGGAAGTACATTTACTAGTACAAGTTAATACTCCAGGTTTTAGCAGGAAATAAATACACATGATTAGATTAGCAGAAAATGCTTAGGCCTGGGCATCAGACACTAAATATTTTCTTATAACCTGGAACGTCTGATTATTTGGACTCTGCAATATCCCAAATAAGCTATGATGTAAAATTTACTGTTTTTTACAAAGAAATGTTAGAAAATGGAAAGAGTGAATAATAATTTAAAATATCTAGACGTATATCAACTCCTGATATAAATCAGAATATTACTGAATACATCAAAAATGTTTGATGCAAATCTTATAATAATAAACTTGTCCCTCATATTTTTTCATAAAATCGTAGTTCTCCAGTATTTCTATCTTTTATTCACAGGCTAGGTGCCTGGTAGAACTGGTCAGTATTCCCAAATACTAGTCTGAGCAATTCAGATGGCAATAAAAGGGCTTGCAAACCAGATTTTTATAAGGGCATATGAATGTACTGGGGAATTTTTGCCTCTGGATGTCAGATTTTTCATTCTGTTTATCTGTGCTTCCTAAAAGTTTTTAGACCTATTAGGGCCAAGACACATTCTTTTTCCGATTTTTCTTAACAAATGATCCTGCAGATGCAGCTGTGGGTATTGAGTGCAGTGGACAGGCCAAATGTAATAGCATCCATGTAAAATACACCCATGTACTAAAGCACAGAGCACTGTCTTGGTGACCAGGCAACTTTATTAAATCACGGCATGATGGTAGCATGTGAGAGGAGAAGCCCCCAAATCCCAGGGTTCGTGCAGACCCTGCCATACAGTTGTCACACAGAACTCATCTGCTCAGATTTTCCCATGGTCCTTTTCAAGGTCTGGAGTCTCCAGGTTACCTCCATAGAACCTAAGATGCTAGATGAGACAAACCAGAACAAACCAAACGTGTTTTTAAGCGTTGTCAACAACATTCAGGGAGGCAATGTTGTCATTTCTCTCTACCAAGTAGCCCAAATTATAGCACTACCCCCAGAATAAGGCAATCTTCAGTCTCTTTTGGATTCAGTGGACTCTTTTGAATGGGTGAGCATCTTCCAGGGATGCTCAGATTTCTTTGTTCCTCCTTCTTTCCAAGACAGTGTTTGGGTTTACAGAAGGGCTGGTGCCCTCATGGAGCTGGATGGTGGGGCTTCTCACGTTGGGGCTCAGCTCCTTGCTATCTGCTGAAGGGAGTTTGTCTGCTTTTAACGCTGAGGGTTACTTGGCACCTGCTCCTGAAGCCTGTGGCGGATTTACCTCTTGGTAAGACCGTGTTCCCAGGGAACAGGTCATTGTCCCTTCCGGGATCTTTGCGATGTCACTTCTTGCCTCCCTGAAGCCTGACCATGAGTCTCATTTGGTTTCCAGCCTGAGCAGCCTTGGTTACAGGTTTAATTTGCCTTTGCCAAGTTGACCTTCTGTTCAGATCCAGTCAGACTCTCATCTCACTTCTGTGCCCCCTTTTGATGGCCTGTGGGCAGTCTGGTTCACCATATCAAGGGGAAAAAGATCGTCAAATGGTTTTGTCCTGGCAGTTTAGTCCAGAAGTAACCTATCACTTCCACTCAGAGCTTGTTGGCCAGAACTGGTCACATAGCCCCACCCAACCACCAGGGGGCGTGGAAATCGCAATCCTCCAAGTGACTGGAAGGTAGAAGAAGGGAAATAGTTGGCAACCATTAGTAATGACTACACAGCCCCCTACAAGGTGATCTCCCAAAATTCCAAATGGAAGCCAAGACAAAGCCTTTTCGCAGCTTGCTTATTCCTCTCACTTTTCTGATCTCCCTGGGACTTCGCTCCTGAGCAAGGTGTCTGAATCACCCTCCCACCACCTTTTACCCTTCCTCCATTTCCTCTCTTTCCCACGATCGTCTGGGTTCCCATCTCTTCTTCCTGCCAAAGAGGGAGACATCACACGTCCTGTTTCCTATTTTCTTAGTTGGTCTTTGCCCTCCCTGGCTTCGCTAGGGCTTCATGGGATAATGATCACCGGCTAACAGGATTTACTGGAGAGGAATGAAAAACACAACAGTTTATCCTTGCAAAATTATGTCTGTGTTTATTATCTGCCCAGTAAGTATCTTATGGTGGCCACAATTTTGCCATAGTATTTTTCCAAAAGTAAGTACTGCCTATGACGTACTTGGCAACTTCCCAAAAGATATGTGGAAGCCCTTCTAAGCACTATCCAAATTCAAAAATAGTTGTCTAGCAAATTCTACTCTGTTCTTTTCCAAAGTAATCACTTTTATATCATGTATAATATACAAAAATGTTCATGAAAGTTATTTATTTAACAGTATGTATCCTTGACATACACCATGATGTCTTTGTTTACTCCACTTTTAATAAATATTGTTGGCATCCCTATGGAGATATATTTTATCCCATTACATACTGCTTTACTCATCCAATGCAATTACATTGCCTCTTGTAGGGATATTCCCTTTTTCTTGTTTGGAGTCACTGATGAAAGACGTACCAAGTGAGGTGACATTCAATCCTGCCAAAGGGGTGAGGTTCAATTAGCAACCTTTCATGAGGCATCTGGGATCACTAATGACCAAAGCACACAGGAGTCTTGAACTTCTGGTTTAACTTGTGGCACAGACACTGGTCCAGGAAGGCCACAGCCAGTGGCAAAGGCTAATGGAATATCTCAGTGGACCCTGTGGTCAGCTACTCCCACCTTTGCTCTGAACATTAATGAGGAGCTTCTGGACTAGGGGCTGACTGGAAGATGGTATTTCAGGGGTTCCCTGTTCTCTCTGTCCTGTGATCCTTGCAGTAGACTCTTCCTTGTTGCCGTGTTTCCTCCAAGGAAATCCAGTGGAGCAGGCTTTTCTCCGACACAAAATAATGCCATACTTTGCTGGGGATGAATGCCTACCCCCCAAAAAATGCACCTTTGTCAGTAGTATTTACATTTTGTGATGCTCAGACCTTATCCTTTTTGCATTCTCATTTTACCACTCTATTTTGTATAGCAGCTCGTCTGTACATATCTCTTTTTATCCAAGGCTTTCACAGTGTGCTTACAAATTGTAATGAATTCAGCTCCATAACATCACTAAAGAAAATGTAAGTTTTACCATCAATGGACTTTTTTTCCAAAGGCTTCTGGTTAACTGAGCAGTCAAGTATGGATGGATAATTTAGTACTCATGGTTTTATTTCTAAGCATCTCACCCTTGCATTTCCTGACATGATCCTACACTGAATTTAATTAAAAAGAAAAAGGAGCTCTTGCCTTAAGAAGAGTAACGGTGTGTCCCTGGGAAGTGGTGGGGGCCTTGGAGCAGAACGCCTGGCCTCCTGCCTTTCTGGGCATCCTGGATTCCCCACTGTTCTCTACATATCAGAGGGAGATGCAGCTATTCTGAGTGGCCTCAAGAATGATCTGGAATCATATCTGTTCTGAATAACTCAGGGGGCCTCTGAAAGATGCACAATGATGCTTTTATAGAATTAGACCAGATCTCAGAGCTGCATCTCTCCTAAACATGAAGATTTCCCGGGAGATGCACAAATAAACTTGGTCATACATTTTATTCAGTCATGAATGAGGTATTTAGTACATGTTCGGATGGTTTATAGGCTTGCTGGGCAATTCGTATTTTATTTCTAAGGTGAGAAATTAGCAAAATCATCTTATAGTCTTGTCAATACAGAACTTCAAACACATAAGAACTGCAAAGCCTGAGATCAACTCAGATCTGAATGCCTCGCTACTGTGTGTTTCTTTAAAACTTGGTCAGGAGTGTCTATGAGAGAAGCAAAACAAAACACACAGTAGCAGTGGATTTTTGTTTATTTTATGCAGAAAGAGCTGCAGCGATGAATGTTAATTGCCAAGGGCATTGAAAGTTGTCCCTCGGGACACTGCACACAGAACTTAAGGGAGTCACGTGTGAACAGTCACACTGTACTTTTTTTCTTTAATATCACTGGCATTTAATTTGAATCACAAATTAACAAGTATACACTTATTTTTTATTTAATTTTAAATTGTCTGTTTACAAAACCATTACTGGGTATGTCTGCATTTAGTAGAGGAATCTGTTTTACAATTAGGCAGCTCTGTGTGATTTTTTCATTATGGATGCACTTTTTGGAAAACTACCTGTTGTCTCCTGCTCAGGCTGCTAGCAGACTGCAGGAAGCACAGCAGAAAGGGAATCAGAGGTTACCTAGACAGGTCCAGAGGGAGGATTTCTGCATTTTTTACATCCTGATAGCCAGAAATGGTATATGTAGAGAGTTGGAATTGCTCCTTAAGAAATCAGAGCTGGAGCAAATGCTTAAATTTCCCTCAGCAATGTAGGCAGGGTTGTGACAAAAACACCAATATATAAATCCCAGAGATCTCTGAGTGGGATGGTCAGGGAGCATCCCCAGGGCCTGCTGCCCTATGGCCCCTTTTTCCTGGGAACATCTGTTACTCCTGCTTATCTCACCCTCTCCCCACTCACCCAGCACCGCCTGGAATCTGGAATGAGTTTTCTGTGAATTAAGATGCATTGAAGTGAGGAAAGAAATACACAGAGCTTGATGAGCTCCCATTTGAGACAATGTAATGAAGATCTTGGAGGGAAACTTCCCTTGGTTACAGTTTCAATGTAGCCATTTACTTGCTTGACATTTAGATGCCCTGGAGATAGGTTAGTCTGTTCACTTCAGATTATCCCACTTGACTTTGCTCCCTTTGGTATCTTTCTGCTCTGGACCTTGTTCCAACTTGAAGAAGGCATGAGCTATTCTCCTTTTCACCTCTGGGTAATTTCCACCTCTGGGTAATTTCCCCCTCTGCACAAAGCTGACACTCATTATGACAGTGCATGCCCCGTGGCCACCAGGGGCAGGGGTCATTTTCATCTTGATCAGTGACCAGAATAATTAAGGCCCTCGCTGAGAGTTTCCTGTTCAGCCTTTCCTCTCCCCAAAGACACAAGTCACTGCCTGTGTCTGAGCCAGCGAAAGGTGGGGGAAACAATCACGCAGGCATAACTAGAGACAGAAACCTTCCAATATATCTGCCAGTGTATCACTATAAAAGACAGTCTGCTATTGATGAGCAAACAATACTGAATAACTGACACATCACAGGGATATGTTCTTAGAAGGGGTAGAGAATGAAAAGGGAGCTAAGCTTTAACAAAATACCCTCACCCCAACCTAAAATGATTGTTTTTTGCTTGTCTGCAAAGCAGAGACTGTGACACCCGTCCCACTTGCCGGGTGCATGGAGGAGTTGTGAGGTAGCACTTAGAGCATCTGGCAGGGTCCTGAACACATCACATGCTTGTGACAAGTTTTGGCTTTCCTCATTTTCTCTCCTTTATCTAGTATAAAGTGGCAGGTAACGGGCCATTCAGTAATGAAAAGACTGCAATGCCCCACACTCTGGATGTCACTCCTCTTTCACCATGACTGTCTCCCGTCTTGTGATCGTGTATGGGAGAGAAAGTATTGTGCTAGATGCTCTAACACAGTTTCTTGTTGAATTCTCATTGCAGCCCTAAAGCATACCTATCACACTTTGCTGGGAGGGATGTTTTGTGTTCAGTGTCCTAAGCTGTGGAACCTTGTTCTGTGCAAGTCAGATCCTCTGGACATGTTTTCCTTTGTATGAATTGTGACACTTCATACAACTAAGGGGCTGAGGCAGGAGACAGGACGGTGACAATGGAAAAAGACAGTCTGTGGTGTGGTCAGGGGAAGAGCTGGGTGGGAGGGCAAGTGCCTTTCTTGTGGGTTCAGCACTGGTGACTCCAAAACAGTAATTGCAAATCCCTGGGCTCTGTTTCAGGGGGTGTTGGTTCCCAGGGGGAATTTACTGAAGATTTGCAACATTGAATAATGCAGGCTGATCAGTTTCAGAACCACTGCTCTGCAACTAAGAGCTGGTGGGGCGGCTGTGCTCAAGCGTACCCACTTTAATGTTGTTTCAGTGTATTTTGTTTTGTTTTCCATTACAGAACAGTGATCTCCCTTACCCGTCAGTAAAACTGTTCGGGGCTCCCTAACAGTCCTCAGGTTATGTTTGTGCATTTCCCACTTTTTCCAGTCATTAGAAAAATGGGCATCTACCCCAGTGGACTGCGTGCATGGGCAAATGCACAGTAATTCAACATCATCACCCTACAGGGGTCTGGGGATTACGCCGTGGCTGTGTTACCCAGCTGAAATGAATTGCTTTGCAGCACAGGGAATTCTGCAGTTTCATTACTTTATCAGAGTACCTACTTAATCAGATAGCTTAATTTGCATACCAGTAGCACCTTCTCACCACAGGTAAGGAATATGAAATGTTCAAGGTTGATTACCTGCAGATGGTGAAGAGTGGCTGACAGAGACGTGGCTGCATCTGTAGGAGAGGCTGGTCCCAGGGCAGATGCTGGAAGCATGCTGACGCTTTTTACTCTGTTGCGTTTCTGTACATGTGGTGCCCGTGTTGATGATACTTCCCGCTTCAAGAGAGATGAAAGATGACAGAGAAAGATTGTGAAATGCAAAAAGAAGAAGTATCTTCAGTACATTCTTTACAACCTTGATACTAAGAATACAGGACATTTAGCAGTTTCTCAGAGATTGAAACTGATTCATATAAAACTTCAAATGTAGAACCTTTAAGTTAAAATGATCAGCTAAAAGCCAACACCTAATTTCTGACTTCTTTTGGCAATTATTATAAAATTACAGGCAGTTGCAGAGTAATGTTACTTGGGACTGTTAGTTAACCCTCAGCTAGAACCCAGAAGGACTTATCATTCATCAAACATTAGATGGGACCTTCGCACAAATCAGTAGAAGTAGCAGGGAGGTGTTGGGTGGTGATCAATCTTGTTATTAAAGACAAAGAAAGACTGAAAACTATCACAGGTTGGAAGACACTAAGGAGACAAGGTGACTAAATGCAATGTGGGGTTCTGGAACAGAAAAAGGGAGTTAGTTAGTGGAAAAACTGGAGACATCAAAATAACGTTTGTCGTTTTGTTACCATTGTACCAGTGTTAATAGCTTAGTTTTGATCAAAATACCATGGTGATGTCAGATATTAACATTAGGACACACTGAGTAAAAAGTAGACAGGAACTCCCTATCCCATCTTTGCAACTCGTTTGTAAATCTGAAATTATTTCAAAATAAAAAGTTTAATAATGCATTACAGAACAGCCAGAGTTGTGGCATGTTTAAGATGTGGATCAAAGGAAAAGACATTGTGCTTGTGGTTGAGAGGAAATTTTGGAATTTTGGAATAAAGATTGCAGGAAATGAGGAAATCTTAGAAAGAATTTGAGTTTTAAAGAATTTGTAAGCTTTAAATTTTGCTAAGGGTTATACACGTAGTGCCATTAGCGGAGGACATAGTGAAGCAACAGATGTGCCCACTTGGTAGTTTCACCTCCACACCCTGATGTAAGCGCTCCACTTCCATTTTCCTTTGAGCTGTCTTGTAACCATGTCACACACCTCCTGACATGTACTTGGTCGTAACAGCTTTTGTAAACAGGACATGGATGTTAATAATAGCCCCTAATAAAAAAGATAATAAATGTTGTCTAAAGTGTCAGACCTTATTATGAGAGCCTCAAATGAGATGTCAGGACAATGGGGAAAATTTTTTTTAAAGCTAGTTTTTTTGTGTTAGGGACTGTTTACATGACACCGTGTTTTCTAGACATGGATAATTAGCAAAATATCAGTTCCAGAATGCATTTCAAACCTGTTTCCCAATTTTTATATTGCATAATAATTTAAATTCAGAAAATTTAATATGACATCTAAATCCAAATTCAAAACTCATGTTTCTGTTAAACTAGAAGAACAAGATATATCAATCATACATTCACAGGTATCCCTAATTCTTCGGTGTCTCACAGGCACTGGAGAAGACAAAGCACAGTAATTTCCACTCTGCACCTATTGTCTTGAATACCTGAGAAACTCCTCCTCATTCACTTCCTCTGGGTTCTCTCTCACCCTCCTTGCTACCTTTTTAGAACTCTCCCTCCCTGCACAGAAATCACTTTCACCTCCACCCCTCCCATATTGCATTTCAAATTGTTCTTTGAAATGTCTGCTTCTCCTATGAGTCTGTAAGCACCTTGAGTGTAGGGCTATGCCATAGCCATCTTTGTTATCCCAACATTCAACATGGTACTTCCTCATGCTGGGAATCCAGAATTAAGGTTTTCTAGCTTTATTTTCCAACAAAGGAAAGTTTGTTATTTTCCAACAAAGGAAGGTTTGCCCTTTGTTTATGTCCAACAAATGGCAAGTCATGCATTGAAGCCAATAAAGACACTAGTTCCAAGCACTGATGTAATGGCATGGTGTTTAGTTGTCCACCTATTACATTAAGCAATTTCACTTAGCGGGACACCCCAATACCAGAGAGTCAGGGCTTATGAACTAAGAAACAAAACAATTAATATAGGCTTCATCCATTTACATTTAACCTGTGTTTTTATTTTGTGTTTGTGTGTGTGTATGTGAGTGTGTTTATATAATTATGAGGCGCATTATATAATGCAGAATTTGAAACTATGATTTTCATAAATCTTATTTATGACCCCATTCTTACAGGTTAATATAGATTTCAAAGATTTCTCTGTCTTTACCGGTTTTCTTATTTTTATTCCCACAAAAAGGAGCTGGTGGCTGGTCTCCCCTTGTGTCAAATAAATACCAGTGGCTGCAGATTGACTTTGGAGAAAGAATGGAGGTCACAGCTGTGGCCACCCAGGGAGGATACGGGAGCTCCGACTGGGTGACCAGCTACCTCCTGATGTTCGGCGATGGCGGGAGGAACTGGAAGCAATATCGACGAGAGGAAAGCATCTGGGTATGTGCTTTATTGAAAAGCAGTCTGTCGGAGTATGAATTATGCCAGTTACTGCCTGTTGCTGCCCATCTGTCAGATCAAGTATAGAACCAGAGCCTCCTAAGTTACTTGAAAATGTTTCCACTGAATGTAAGCCACATGTGACGTTCCAGAATACACCGTCCATGGCTAATTTATGAAATAAGTAAAACAATTTTATAATGTAGCGAAATATTGAAAATGTCTTCCCATTATTCCTTTAAATAGTGTGAAGTCTAAGGAATAAATAAGTCACATACAACTGATTTTATTTTTGTTTTATAACAAACACAATAGTTTATATTGCCTCAGCATTTTTAAATAAAGCAAATTCATTTTCTCTGTGCCCTCTGATAAACTGAAATTTCTGAAAGACCCTGAACATGTAAAAATAGATGTAATGGAGAGTCTCTCTGTGGAGGACTTGTTGAGGGATATGTTGAGTTCCTGCTCCAACAGGACCTTGGGCACCATGTGGCCCCTTGTAATTTATGGACAATAGATCCCTAGGATTCTTTGGAATCATAACTGTTTTACATCAGTGACATAGATTCTACTTCTGATTACATATCCATGCTTCTTTTAGAAGAATTAAATTTTGTTTGCTTAACTTTTTGAATATTAAAATTTATGTAATTTATTCTATATTTATCATTTCATATCTTTAAATCACAGTCTGCTCTGAATGAGAAGCTCTAAGAGTAGAGTGTTGTAAAGGTCTGCAGCAGGTTTGCAATTGGCTGAGGGGGTGTGGCCTGAAGAAGATTCATCAGGTGGAGAAGAAATTACTTTTTTCTTCTTTTTTTTTTTTTTTTTTTAATTTTTTTTTTTTTTTTAATTTTTTATTTATTTATCTATGGCTGTGCTGGGTCTTCGTTTCTGTGCGAGGGCTTTCTCCAGTTGTGGCAAGTGGGGGCCACTCCTCATCGCGGTGCGCGGGCCTCTCACCATCGCGGCCTCTCTTGTTGCGGAGCACAGGCTCCAGACGCGCAGGCTCAGCAGTTGTGGCTCACGGGCCCAGCTGCTCCGCGGCACGCGGGATCTTCCCAGACCAGGGCACGAACCCGTGTCCCCTGCATTGGCAGGCAGATTCTCAACCACTGCGCCACCAGGGAAGCCCACTTTTTTCTTCTTATTAAAAATATAATTTAGATGGTTGCCAAGAGCCAGGGGAAGGGAGTAATGGACTGTAAGTGTTTTAATGGAGACAAAGTTTCAGTTTCAGAAGATGAAAAAGTTCTTGAGATGGAAGGTGGTGATGTTTGCACAACAATGTGAATGTTAATGTCCAGAACTGTACACTTAAAAGTGGCTAAAATGCTAAACTTTTTGTTATGTATATCTTACCACAATAAAAAATACACAGTGTATCTTCCATTTAATTTAGGCTAAGAATGTTGTATCACTTAAGAAATTTTTTTTCTTAATTGTCAGAGTAAGAAGAAAATTGTCAGCTAAAAAGCCGTTATGTCTTAGCACATAGCTTATCTATAAAACTAACAGGCAACAAAATGATAATATTCGTTGTGTAACAAACTGCCCTCATTTGAATTTCCTTAGAACTCTGTAGCTTATTATAACTTAATGGATTGTGGTCTACTTAATTTCTTATCCCTGGAGCTTTTATTAGTTAGTCAATAAATGTTGATGCAAATTGAATCAAGAAAAACTAGTTAGTTGTCTAATACTAGATAAAAGAACAAAGTGGGAAGGGCTATGTGAATGTTTTTAGGGCTGGCTGACCTAAGGTTTCCAAACAAGTAATTGCCATGTGTATGATCCGAAGCAGATATTAATGTTGTGCTTATTCTAAGAACACCAAGTCCAAAGCAGGGTTAAGGTCAATATTGCTTAAGTAAGTTAAAGCTTAATGAAACATCTACTTACATAGAGAACTTTTGTTCAAAATTAAATATTATTTTTCAAAATTAGTTAACTAATAGTTAATGCCTACTTATTCTTCATTGTATTAATTAAGGTTCATATTTTCGCCCCGCTCCAATCCCATTTGATTGAGCAACTCTAACAATTCTTGTTTTTAGTTAAGCAGGTTGGAGAGGAATCAAATGTAAGCATCACCCTCTGCTGATTTCTTTAAAGGTCAGGCACCCTTGGGGAAGTAGGGTCAAGAATATAGTGGCATTATTAATCCTAGATCATGCAGGTGAGGGCAGAAGTGGACCCCTCAATCCTATCCATCCTGTCACACAATAAACATGGGTAAAGTGGCCTGCCTTACACTCCTGCTGAGCTTGCATCCCTCCCTGTGTCCCCAGCACTTCATGGTGCCTGGGGCCAAGCACGTTGGTAAATGTTTGCTGAATTAAAACGAATGAGTGGAATCTACGTTCTGGCAGGATGCCTTCCTTGGCTCCCTGCTCTGTGCTTCTCTGTAGCCCTTGGTCTCAACTTAGTGATCCTTGAAGCTCCAGTGGAGGTGTTTCTCCTCTCTTACAGTTTGAGCTCCTTTAGGAAAAGGGCTCATCCTCACATCTTCTGCGTGCACCACCGTGGGTTAAGTGAATTCTTCTCCTAATCTGGGCCCGACTATACACAACTGGCATTGACAGCAGTAAATCACACTAGTTGATGATTCTGACATTATACTCACAGTTTCTTTAAAAAGATTGGGCTGGTTTGGCTGCTTTCCAGACCTCTCACAAAATGTCAGCTGCTCTTAAAAATCAACCATATACCTTACCAGAGGTTCTACCCCTTCTTCACGTGGTTGTTTTAGATATGAATTGCTGATGTTAACTTGAGAATGAATTTAAGATTTTAAAAAATGTCCTTGAGATATTATACTCTTCATTAGTGAAAGTAATATGTTTATTCATGGTGCCATTTACTTAATTTCCTATCACTGCTTTAACAAATTTTCATGGATTTAGTGACCTAATACAAGACAGAGTTATTATGTCATAGTTCTGTAGGTCTAAAGTACAGTAGACCTGGCTGGGTTCTCTGCTTAAGGCATTTTTCCTGGAGCCTCTGGGGAAGACTTGTCCTTCAAGGTGTCTGGAGAGTCCCAGAACCTTCCCCAGGTTCCATGATTTGCTGGGAGGATTCACAGGACCAGTGTGTAGTCATACAGCTATGATTTAGCACAGTGAAAGGACACAGAGCAAAATGAGCAAAGGAAGGGGGTGCTTGGGGTGAAGCCCAGAGGAAATCAGGCCCAGGTTTCTACAGTCCTCCCCCAGGGAAGTCATATGGGACTAGCTTAATCCCCCAGCAGTGAGTTATAGAAACCCACATGGAATATTACCAACCAGGTGAACTCATGTACTGGGGGCTCATCATGTAGGCACCCTCTGCCTTGCATGTAACAAAATCCCAGACTCCCAGAAGGAAGGCAGGTATTGAGTAGGAACCACACTGTTTGAACAAACATTAGGCACAGTAAGCCACCTTTATCATTAGAGTCTTGGGAATGGGCCAGCCTTGCAAGCAGTCCTTTCAGAGGGCAGCAGTCAGGACTGCCCTCCTGATGCTTCTGCGTACACACTCACTCACTTCCTTGTGGGTGTAGGACTGAGACACTGATCTCCTGTAGGTTGCCAGCTGGGGGCTGGTCTTTGCTCCTAGAGGTTTCCCACATCCCTTATGCTTTCTGTGTGGCCTGTTCTTGCAGCAGGGGGTCAAGTCCCTTTCATGTTTAAATTGCTCTTTGTTCTTGTTCTTCTGCTGCACCTCTCTGATTTCCTCTTCTTCTAGCTGGAGAAAGTCCTCTACTTTAAGGGCTCATGTGGTTAGACTGGATCGACTTGGGTAATCCAGGACAGTCTTCCTAACCATAATCCCATCTGCAGAGTCCCTTTTGCCATGCAAAGTAACATATTCACAGTTCCTTTCTTTAGGGCCTGGACATCTTTGAGGCCTTTCTGCCCACCCCACTGTATTTATACATCTCTGATTTTTTTTTTCTTTCTGCATTTGGTATCCTTTCCTAGCAAACACATTTCTCATTGGATCTGAAGATGTTTTCCAGAGTCATATGAAGTCATGTTGCAGGGGTATCTGAGCACCTGCTCGCAGTTGGTGTGTCACAGGTGTCCCCCCTGAGAGGCTGCTGCCCCGCCATCACTAGTGTAGCTCTCACCCACAGCAGTGTCCCCAGCTTGTGGTCTCGCTGATGTAACCTTGACCCCCAGCAAGAAAGACTGTGTATTGGCTTTCTTCTCAGGAAGCCTCCTTCTACTTTTATAAGAAAGTCCAAATCAAGCACTCCTTCTCTGGCCTTAAAAGTTTTGTGGATGTTCTCCCTGTCATAATTTTTTGAAGTGACTTTTCTTGTTCTTCTGGGTCTGTCTGCTGTCTGTGCTAACTCTGTCCGCTAATACATGTTAACTCTTTCCAAATTCCGAAAACTCTGAGAAAAAGGTCTATCCTAACTCCTTACTGAAAATGGACATAAGATGATAATAAGACAAAAGGTCTTTACTTATGTTCCTTTGGGCAAGTTGTCCATATGCTTTGCCACATGTCTGCCATGGAATATTAATTAATATGTGAAATGCAATGTATACCTCTTTAAATTCTCAAAATTATAAAATTGAGACATGGCTGGCCACAAAGTCTTTGAAGAAAAGATTTGAGGACTGCAGGTCCAGTTACTGAAGGTTAGTTATCCAAATTGACTTTCTTAAAAAAAGAAATTATGTTCTTCACTGGTGATATGGTCCACTTTAATATTTTTTCTTAATGAGTGACTGCTTCCATGGCTGAGTTGGATTTCTATGTGAAAATAACCAAAAAAATTAAACAAATACTCAGATCTGTGAAATACATTCCAAAAGGGTTTTATTTAAATGGAAATATAGGCATGTGTCTTACATGACAGAAAAGGCATCACCATCTCTCACCAAGGGATGCACTACATCTCACGACATACAAACTCTTTTGATGTGCAGAGTAAATGTCCTCACTTGAAATGTAGTGGAAGAAGTATCACTGTTGGAACAAGTTTAGAAGGGGTGCATTTCCTATACGATGTGAACAATCATGGTTTATATCGGTCATTTAGTAAACCAGGTGGCTTGACCAAGCTTGGTGCTAAACGTCCATAGGACTTAGAAGATGAGTTTGCAACTTCAGCCCAACTAAATCAGGAAGTGGCCAGAGTCTTAGGACGCTGAGGATCATAGAACAGCATTGCAGTGAGCAGTGCAGCAGATCAGTGATCACTGACAGAGCTCACTAATGTTTATTTTCTACTGTTTCCCTGAGAATATGTCAGCCAACACTTACATCAATCTACTGTGACTCTTAGATTCATTACAAGAATTTTGTGGGGCAGCCCTTGCGAACCAGGATTCTTACCTGCAAGCTAATGTGAGCTCTGAGCTCCCTGGGGGCCTCTGGACCAGGCTGGGGAGAGGTGTGGGCGCCAACCACTGTCCTGCTCTGAGTCTGGGTCTGTGAGCATCCCTGGTGCAGGAGAGATCTGTGAGTGGGCAGCCTAGAGCGCTGGCAGTATTCTAGAGGGGTGTTGGGGCAGCTCCATCACCACCCTCCTGGGCACCTATTTGGTCTTCTTGGGACCCTATAGCAAGCCTTGTCCCTCCCAGACCACCTGCCTGCCCTGACTCTGTCTCTTCTCCCTCCCCGTTCCAGTTGTTTGGGAACAATGGGCTGACTCAATGAGAGCCAGGCCAATACCCACCTCTCCTTTCGGGAGACCGTGCCTAATGGTGTCCACTGCAATGGTGTCCTCTGTTGAGGCTTATCTGGCCCAGGGACCACTGGGTCCCTATTGGCCATGGGGACCTTTCCTCCTGCAATTCCTGGGTGTTTTTTCTTCTATTTTATCAATACTTTGTCTTCATTCTCATCTCCTTACTATTTCTCCCTCTTCTCCTCTATCCTTCTATTCTTTCCTTATGTATTTTTTTCACCTATCATTAAATACTTTTCTCCTTATTTCTCTCTTCTCTCTCCATTTTTCCCTATATCCCTCTTCTATCTGTATTGTTACAAATTCTAGAAAATCAACTTGAATCAGTCTAGGTAATTTGGGAATCCGACCACACGGAGAAGGGGAGGATTTAGCTGGGTCTCTGGCATGGCTGTAACTAAGAGGCAGCCCTGCCCTGTGCCTTCTGTGGATTAGCTTCTGGCATTCATTTTCCTATATTGGTTCAAAAATCTGAGGAAATGCTCGGACTTACTTGGCTCTGGCTGAGGGGAGTCTCAGATCTCACCACCTGTGAAGAGCTGATCTGATCAGGACGGCTCCCAGGCCACCCTACACTTAGCACCGAAGCCCCTGGATTGGGGGGTGGGGCCATGTAAAGACTTGATGTCCACCCTAATGGGGGCACTTAGAAGGGAGGGATGCTGGGAGGGCCATATTATCAAATTTCCTGTTCTTTGTCTCTCTCTCTCTCTCTTTCACTCTCTCTCCGTGACCTTTTGCTTTCTTTTCTATTTCTCTGCTTTCCTCTCCTTATACATCTTATCTTTCTCCTCCTCGCCTTCCTTTTTTCTCTATGAATTAAAGGACCTAGATTGCTATGAGTCCTGCTACTCAACATGTAACCTACGGACCAGCAGCATCACCCGGGATCTTGATACAAATATGGAATCTCAGCCCCCACCCCAACCTATTGAATAGAATCTGCATTTTAACAAGATGAGCAGGGGATTCCAGTACAAGCTAGATTGTGAGAAGCACTGACTGGGATGAACCAAGTCCCATCTGTGGGGGAAATTGTTTTGCCCCTTAACTATCCTCCAGCTGCCTGGATCAGAGGAGACTGTGCCGCCTGCTCTAGGATGCAGCTTATCCCACGCACGTGTTAGCCTGAACAGGTGATGCTCTCTGTAACAGGGCCTCAGGAAGCTTGCTCCAGTGCCCTCTGACTGCAAGACACCCTCTTTCTTCCTGATAGTCACCAACCTAGGGGGGCGGAGCCCAGGTATTTTCTCATTGTTATCAGTGAATAACAATCAAGTGGTTAAAGTTAGTCCTATCTTTGAGAACTATAATATTTCCTGAATCGCTATACTCTGCATTCATTAGGAGTTTATTCTTCATATTAAAAACTCATCAGAACGCTAATTCAGAAGTTATATCCTTTATGAATTTAAGATGGAAATTGTTATTCAAGATGCATTGAATTAAACTTAGAATTTAAGTGCATTTTTCTTCCTATGCAGGCCCTCTGTGTGAAAAAGGCATTCTTCTAGGAAAGGACTGGCAAAATATATTTGAGAAAAATAAGAAAAGAAATTACTTGAAATAAACATCAGTTCTAGTATAAATAATTCTATTTAATAGATTTCTTTCGCCTTGAAAAAATAGGTAGCAGTAGGTGCTTAAATGAATATAAAATAGACATAGCAAATCGTTTGAACCTTTGTTCTTCTCTAGATCATTTCCAACCTAGAACACCAAGTAGACTAATTAATAAGGCTAATTAATATTGTATTGAAAGATTCACAACAATCTCACAGTGCTCTAAGAGAGCAACAAAGGTGACCCCAAATTTGCAGGGCAGAAGAAAGACACGGAAATACTGGAAGCATGGGGGTTGGGAAGGGGACTGTTTGTTATACCTGCACCACTTCATTTATTTAAGAGAAAGAGCTGATGCACATATGGCAAAATATTTACCTTGTTAAAATAAATCTAGATTATCAGTACATGCATATCTGTTTTGGGGGGATGTTTGAAATATTGCATAATCAAATTAATAAAGAATATTGGATTCAGGTTTAAAAGAATTACGTTTACTTGGTATAAATAGAAAGATCATATGACTGTGTAGTTTCAGAATAAAGAGGGATAAGAACAGTGTCAAATCATAATAAGAAAAACTGGACTCAGAGATAAGGAGGGTTTGTATGTAAGGAAGCAGACACTCTGCTAAGTGTGAAGCTCTATTGGTAGAAGGAGCGGAAATTCTCTTGACAGAGATTCCTGCTAATTCAGTCATTTAAATATATGTTGGTTTATTTCAGGTCTAGGTTAATACATTTATTGCTAATGAGTTGATGACTCAACAGAGCCAAGCCCCACATCAGGTAGGAGGTTGCAAAGAAGGGTCTGCAGAGTGTGCCTTGGCTGTCTGAGGCTTGTGCCAGCTCCAGGCTTGCCGATTTCAAGTTTGGCTCTGAGACTGGGTGGTTTTGGGCAGAATAGGAGCAGCCTTTCAATGATTCTGTATCGATCTCTTCCATGTACTTGGCCTTGTCAGGGACACGGCCCTCTCCGTCCTAACCATTCACCTCATTACGTCAAGCGCATTGATCCCCGAGGCAGTGACTTTGTACCATGGACAGTCTTGTTGATTGCACTTACCATTGTGGACCACAGTCGAATTTTCTGTACATGTCTCCCCCTCCTGGGCTCTGAGAGCCGTTAGGTCAGGGGTTAATCTCCTCAGAGGGCGAGGCCTATTACAGATTCTCAATAAGGAGTTGTTAGATTGAGTTAAGGAAAAGTTGCTGTTCTCAAACAGACCTCAACCCAGATGGTTAGTTAAGTTAAAACTTAGCCAACTGTGTGATGCTGCTTGTGTGATGAGAGGCTTTCGGTGCCAAGCCTGAGTGTAACAAGAGGCTTAACACTTCTTCCCCACAAAGTTGTACAAGGACGATGCCCTACTGAACCTGAGAGAGAGGTGGTTCCATTTGCCCTTCATTGCAGGTCTCAGTGACAATAGAGATAAAAGCTGGATTTGGTCTGTCGAAAACTCTCAGAGCAGCTGAAAAGGTTGAGGCAGAGAAGTGAATGAGACACCTGAGCTGCTACCACAAAGTAGCCGATGGGTCCCTGGAAACCCAGGATCCAGTAACAACTGCCTCTCGCCAGGGCCAGCTGCATTCGGTGGGTGTGGAGCGTCCTTCCTTCCATTTGTCGATTACACTCCTTCCCAACTTGAAAACCTTCACTCAAATCCCTTTTACTCTGTACTAAAATTGTGTAGACACGCCCTTCTTTTTCTACTCCTAGGATTTTTCATTTTTATTTCTCAAGTATTACTTTTCTTTTGCCATATTTATTCACCTCGTGCTTATTTCACATCAATTCTGGCATCAGGGACTACAGCTTGTTTATCCCGATATCCTTTGTACTTACTTTATTGCTTTGCAAAAGTAACGATTTTGCTCATTTGAATTGCCAGGTGTTATCAGGTTGGGAGGGAGGGGTGTGGTGGTGAGTAGAATTTTAAATATGCAGCAGGATAAATAGCAACTATTGAGACATCTTACAAATTACAGTTTTACTTTTCCTGGAATGAAGTAGTTCCAGAAGTGGTGTTATTAGAGATATATGGAAATTAGGATATATTTTATGAAAAAGGTAAATCTTAAACAGTAATATGAACAGAGTATGGCAGAGTTGTGGGGGAAATAGCTTTATAAGTAGACTTTTTTATTCATTTGGGAGATGGCAAGAGTATTGTTTTTGATCAAGAAAAGTAAATGATGGAAAAAGTGAATTTTTACCAAAAAAGGTGCTCCGGCAGCAGACTCATTGAAAGGAAGTGCTGCAGAGCCAAGTTTTGGGAAGGTGGAAGGCAGGACAGCCCAGGGAGCATCTCACCAGGGTTTCATGGAAATTCTTCCTCGTGACTGCAGTTCTGGCAGCTTAGCTTCATAGGATGTTGTACTAATAGTGGGTCTCATAGGGAACGACAGGCAAAGTCTACAAATTCTACAATTTGCACACATAATGTAAATGTACAGAAGGTACAGATATGGTATGTACTTCAGGCTATTCATGGGTGATTTCCTGGGTCTGTTGTTTTGACATAAAAGACTCAAGTGGTTTGGTACCAAACTAATTGGGATCTTGAGAAAATGGCCCACAGCAGAGGTGGAGTGTTTAGAGCACTGCTGTGTTCACAGCCCTTGATAACTCCTATGGTTTCTGCACTCTGCAGTCCTATGCCACTTAACAGTTAGAACAATTTTCTGCCTTTGATGCAGACCACATTTTATATATTTGTATAGACAAAAGCAATGATGAAAGTTTAAAATTTTGCAAAACAGGAAGACAGGCTTTGAGTACTTTTTTTAATATTAATATCACAGTCTCAAAACTCTTGAGATGTTGAGAATTTCTGATCAGCAAACCTCAAACTTTCAGAGTGGCTAAGACTAGGGCAGCAGTTGAGAAGCTGGATGCTGTCCAAGCATGTTTAAGGGTCTCAGACAGAGAGAAATATTGGTTTAGACCAGGGGCCAGCCAACTTTCTCTATAAAGGGACAGATAATAAATATTTTTGGTTTTGTAGACCATGCAGTCTCTGTTGTGACTGCTCAACTCTGCTGTTGTGTGAAAGTAGCCAGAAGCAATATGTAAATGAACGAGTGTGGCAGTGTTCCAATACAACTTTATTTAAAAAGCCACACAGCCAGCTGGTTCTGGGTTTAGGTTGCTTACCCCTGGTCTAGTCCACTTTGTATCTATTTAAGGTATGTGTGGATTCAGTATGAAGAAATGAAAATTACAACATCAGTGTGACACAATGTAACCTCTCCCACTTGAACTCCACAAAACCTTTGCTAATACTCTTGCTTAGGACAGTCCTTTTCAAACTGTGTCCTAGAAAAACTTTCTTTTCATTTTAAATGTATGCATGTAATTTGATGTCTTTCAGAATAAGATATAGATAGTATACATCTGATCTATGATATTATTACATAGCATTTAGCATAAAACTAAGGTTAAAAAGAGAATCAATTTAAAGAAAACTATTAAACCAATAAGAAGTGTTATACTGAGTACTTAGTGAGTGCCTGACACTGCTTCATGCGCTTTATACGTATTTATTAAACACATCCTCACAACAGCCTTCTTATGCCCAGTTTACAGAAAAGGACACTGAGGCATGAAAAGTTCAAGTTCACTATCCTCAAATCACAGAACTAGTTAGTGATGTAATAAGGATTTGAACCCTAGCTGTCTGGCTGCAGGGCCCACACTCAAACCACCTCACCACAGTACAGAGGATTCATGTTGGAGGTGAATAAAGTGATGATACAGGATGGGGATCCTCCTCCTCAGGGCGTGGGAAGCAAGCACTCTCAGACAGTGCTGGTAGGAGCATAAAATGGCCTAAGATGGGGATATGCCCAAAGCATATACCCAAAGCGGGATCTTGAAGAGATGTTTGTACACCCATGTTCATCACAGCATTATGCACGTCCTTGGAGGACAATTTCCATAAACTTAAGTGTTCAAAAGCACCCGCTAGTTAGAGCGCTGAAGATGACAGCCCAAAAGGAGTAATGCTTTGAAGTCCTGTCAATATATCGTCTACACCAAGTAACAATTCCACTTCTAGGAGTTAGTCCCACAGGAACACTCAGAGGTGCACAGAAAGTGCCTGTAAGAAAACTAAGTGCATTGTTTACAGTCAAGATCCAGTTTTCTGTCAATAGGTGAACACAAAGAAATTACGATACTCCATTTTATGGAATAATATAGTATTATATGGAATTCATTCCTTTGAAAACAATGAGGTTATTTAATTAATTGATCTGTTTATTTATTTGAGGTAACGTTGGTTTAAAACATTATATAAGTTTCATGTGTACAAGATTATCAAATGCATTTATTCATAATGAGATTTAAGAAACCTTTTTTTTTTTACAGCTAGGAAAAGGGATGTATTTATTGTGCTCCCATTAGAAATTTCCAAGATGAACATATACGTATATGTGCATGTAAATATATATAGACTATTTCTGGAAGCATACAAGATAAATTATTAATAGCATTTCTCATTCTGGGTAAAGATATGCCATGAGTACGCGATGAATGGTATTTTTAAACTACATGCGTATATTGCTGTTCAATTCAATACCAGGTTTTGAAAGGATTAGAGGAAAAAAAGCAAAGGAAATACAAAATAGTTTTTTAGTTGTGGTAAAAAAAACATAACATTAAATTTACCATCCTTACCATTTTTAAGTGTACGGTTCAGTGGTGTTAAGTATATTCACATTGTTGTGGAATAGATCTCTAGATCTTTCTCAACTTGTAAAGCAAACTTAAACCCACTAAACACAACTTTCCCTCCCCATCCCCTCAGCCCTTGGCAACCATCTCTCTACTATCTGTTTCAATGATTTTGACTACCTTAGATACTTCATATTAGTGAAATCATACAGTATTTGTCCTTTCGTGATGGTTTATTTCCAGTAGCATAATGTCCTTGAGTATCCATATTATAGCACATGACAGAATTTCCTTCTTTTTAGGGCTGCATAATATTCTATTGTATGTATATCCCAGATTTTGTTTATCAGTTGCTATGGTCTGAATGTTTGTATCCCACCAGAATTCATACGTTGAAATCCTAACCCCTTAAGGTGATAGTATTAGTAGGTAGGGGGTTTTGGGAAGTGACTAAGTCTTCCACTAAGAAAGGGCTTAGTGACTCATAAAGAGGCTCCAGAGAGATCCCTACCTGATTCCAACATGAGAGAATGCAACAAAAGTCTGAGACCCAGGGCTTCCCTGGTGGCGCAGTGGATGAGAGTCTGCCTGCCAATGCAGGAGACACGGGTTCGAGCCCTGGTCTGGGAAGATCCCACATGCCGCGGAGCGACTAGGCCCGTGAGCCACAATTGCTGAGCCTGCGCGTCTGGAGCCTGTGCTCCGCAACAAGAGAGGCCGCGATAGTGAGAGGCCCGCACACCGTGATGAAGAGTGGCCCCAATTGCCGCAACTAGAGAAAGCCCTCGCACAGAAACGAAGACCCAACACAGCCATAAATAAATAAATAAATAAAATAAAATTAAAAAAAAAAAAAAGTCTGAGACCCACAAGAGGGCCCTCACCCAAACTTACTGGCACCCTGACCTCAGACTGTCAGCCTCTAGAACCGTGAGCAATAAATTTCTATTGTTTGTAAACCACCCAGTCTGTGGTATTTTGTTATATCAACTTGAATGGACTAAGAGAGCTATTCATCCATCTACGGGCAGTTGGGTTGTTTGCACCTGTTGGCTATTGCGAATAATGCTGTGATAAACATGGGTATACAAATATCCCTTCAAGATCCAGATTTCAGTTGTTTTGGACATATACCCGGCAGAGGAATTGCTGGAGCTTATTATGCTAATTCTATTTTTACTTTTTTTGAGGAACCTTCATATTGTTTTTTATAGTGGCTGCACCATTTTGCATTTCCACAAGGGTTCCAATTTCTCTGCATCCTCCCCTAAATAGTGTTTTTATTTGGTTCCCTTACCCACTGAAATAGCCTCAAGATATGTGGGGAGATGCAATCCACATGGACCCTGAGTGCTTGTGTGCTCTTTCTAGATAGGCTAAGAGTGAAGGCTCTAGCTGCATTTTATCCAGGCCATTCTCAGGGTGTGCTAGCGAAACAGCAGTCCTGAGAGATGAGAGGCCAGCCTCCCCCAGGCAAGGAGCAGGTCTGCATCTTCTCATTACAAGAGCAGTGAATCCCCCGAGCGTGGTGCTTGATCCTCTAAGGCAGCCCACTGCCTGCAGCATCATCCGCCCTGGACCCTTTGCATTACCTGCAGCACATAGGGAGGTTCATGGGAAACCGAGGCAGTATTCACTAAGCCGTGTCTCTGCCACGCGAACAGCTTCCAAAATGGTGCCGTTTCTCAGATGTCTTTCTGGATGACCATGAACTATACGACGCTCAGTCTCTCTGTGCTGGTGTTTGGAATGCTTTCAGTTATCGTCTTTTCTCTTTCATGGTGCTTTTCTGCTGATCTTGTTTCCCAAATTATACACTCGACCTAAATTATGTCAAATATAAGATCTGTGTACTAACTGTTAGAAGTCAAACCATTTATATGGCCTTTTTATTAAACATAAAAAATATAAAAATATGCTCATTACTTACTTGAGATTTTCAGCTCAAATTGGGATTTAGACTTAAGTTTCCTTCATGTAAGTAGATTCTAAGTCATTTCCACAGTGAATATATTCCTAATACAGGCTTTTAGATGATATAGATAAGAGTAAGTACTATTTCAAGTTAAGAAAAACCTTTTTGGGTGACTTTCTTCTTTTTTAAAAATGAATTTTATCGAAATATAGTTGATTTACAATGTTGTGTTCATTTCTGCCATGCAGCAAAGTGATTCAGTTATGTATATATACACATTCTTTTTCATATTCTTTTCCATTATGTTTTATCACAGGATATTAAATATAGTTCCCTGTGCTATACAGTAGGACCTTGTTGTCTATCCATTCTATATATAACAGTTTGCATCTGCTAATCCCAAACTCCCAATCCATCTCTCCCCCAGCCCTCCTCACTCTTGGCAACTTCAAGTCTGTTCTCTATGTCTGTGGGTCTGTTTCTGTTTCCTAGATAAATTCATTTGTGTTGTATTTTAGATTCCACATAGAAGTGATAGCATCTGATATTTCTTTTTCTCTATCTGACTTACTTCACTTCATATGATCATCTCTAGGTCCATCTGTGTTGCTGCAAATGGCATTATTTCATGCTTTTTATGGCTGAGAAGTATTCCGTTGCATATGTGTACCATGTCTTCTTTATCCATTCATCTGTCGATAGACATTTAGGTTGTTTCCATGTCTTGACTATTGTAAATAGTGCTGTAAAGAACATTGGGGTGCATGTATCTTTTCTAATTATAGTTTTCTCTTGATATATGCCCAGGAGGGGGATTGCAGGATGATATGGCAACTCTATTTTTAGTTTTTTGAGGAACCTCCATACTGTTTTCCAGAGTGGCTGCACCAGTTTACATTCCCAGCAACAGTGTAGGAGGGTTCCCTTTTCTCCATACCCTCTCCAGAATTTGTTATTTGTAGACTTTTTAATGATGGCCATTCTGACTGGTGTGAGGTGGTACCTCATTGTAGTTTTGATTTGCATTTCTCTAACAATTAGCAGTGTTGAACATCTTTTCATGTGCATGTTGGCCATTTGTTTGTCTTCTTTGGAGAAATGTCTATTTAGGTTTTCTGCCCATTTTTCAATTGGGTTTTGTTGTTGTTGTTGTTATTGAGTTGTATGAGCTGTTTGTATATTTTGGAAATCAAGCCCTTGTTGGTTGCATCATTTGCAAATATTTTGTCCCAGTCCATATGTTGTCTTTTCATTTTGTTTATAGTTTCCTTTACTGTACAAAAGCTTGTGTGTTTGATTAGGTCCCATTTGTTTATTTTTGCTTTTATTTCTATTGCCTTGGGACACTGACCTAAGAAAACATTGGTACTATTTACGTCAGAGGTTGTTTTGCCTATGTTCTCTTCTAAGAGTTTTATGGTGAGGTGGCTTTCTTCTGGCATATATAAGGGTAAGCTAGGGCTTCCCTGGTGGCGCAGTGGTTGAGAATCTGCCTGCCAATGCAGGGGACACGGGTTCGAGCCCTGGTCTGGGAGGATCCCACATGCTGTGGAGCAACTGGGCCCGTGAGCCACAACTACTGAGCCTGTGCGTCTGGAGCCTGTGCTCCGCGATGGTGAGAGGCCCAGGCACCGCGATGACGAGTGGCCCCAGCTCACCACAACTGGAGAGAGCCCTCGCACAGAAACGAAGACCCAACACAGCCAAAAATAAATAAATAAATTTATTTTTTTAAAAAAAGGATAAAATCAATCAGTTCAATTTAAAAAAAATAAAAAAAAATAAAAGGATAAGCTGTCTCTGAGATTATATTACATTGGTTTGGATGCATGGACAGGAGTGCATCTGTCTGCCATGCACCCTAAATACCTATAGGGTGAGCTCCGGACCTGAAGCACATGACTCATCTTCCAGTCATTTCCCCAATTACCCTGTGGTGTGCTTGAAAACCTCTGCTTATTTTATTGGCATACTCTACCTTTCACTTTGTCCTTGAGGAGGGATCAGTTAAGAGCTAAGGAAGAGCAGTTTTGAAGAAGAGTCAAAGGTCAGGGCATTTCTCTAGAAGGAGCTGTGCATAAGAAAGAAGAAGGGCAGGTGGTGGAAATACCAGAACTTAGCCTCACACTACAGCTATGGCCAAGGGAGAGAAGTTCAAAATAAATAATGTTTGATGTGCATTAGACAAATGAAGTTTATTTGGATTTGAACTCCTGTCTTCTCTTTTATGTTTTTTTAATGTTCTTAATCATTCAACCTGAATGGCTTATCTTCCTCTCAGAGCTTTGAACATTTTAATAATTCAGTATCCTTCTTTTTTAGAAGAGAGAGAAGAGAAAAATCACTTGAGCAGTGGAAAGAGATCCCTGGGGAGCTCTTGTGTATGCTGCAGCAAATGCTTTATTAGCTAAAGTTCCCACTGATGGAAAATTCAGACATAGGAAGAGCTCCTACATATTGGAAGCAAATTTGAGAGTTACCAAAAAATATCGTCAGAATGGAATGCAAAATTACTGTGGCAACACTTTTTCATCCATATATACCCAAGTCATAATAAGTGAAATGGTCAGTGAATTACATCGCCAATAAGTTTTCTATCCTGAGATTAAATAAATAATAAATACATGAGTCACTTATTAAAGGAACCTGACTGTGATATCTAGGGTCTTTTGAAAACCTTCCCCTGTCAAACAGTACAGGGCACCTTTAAACTGAAAGGAATTAAATCTCTCCCTGTATGAGTTTCCTAGGGCTGCTGTAACAAAGTACTGGAAATTGAGGGGCTTAAAACAACAGAAATTTATTCTCTCATAATTCTGGAGGCTGGAAGTCCAAAATCAGTGTCTTGGCAGGGCATGGGCAGGGCAAGGGTCTCGGGAGAATCTCTTCCAGGTCATTCTCTTAGTTTATGATGTTGTCAGTAATTCTTGGAGTTCTTTGGCTTGTAGATCATCACTCCAATCTCTGCCTCCACTGTCATGGGGTGTTCTCCCTCTGTGTCTTTATTTCATCTTCCCTCTGTGCATGTCTCTTCTCTTCTTGTAAGGACTCAGGTCATATTGGATTAGGGTCCACTGTCATGACCTCATCTTAACGTGATGACTTCTGCAAAGACCAGATTTCCAAATAAGTTCACATTCACAGGTTCCGGAGTAAGAACTCCAATATATCTCAACGTGAACATGACAGTGGCCTGGAAGGACAGAGGTGGCTATCGTCAAACGATGCTTATCGTAAAGGAAAAGAGGCACTTTCTCATTTTGTTTGTTGTGCCCACTTTTTGTAAGGGAAGAAGAAGATTAATCTGGAATTGATGAGAAATTGATAAGAAATGCTCTGGACACCATGGCAAATGGAATGTGAGAAAATGAGCAAACAACACCCCTGAGTACTACAAGGAGTGGCATCTAGAAAGGGAGGCTGGAGTTTGTGTCAAGGTGAAGAACCGTGGTTGGTGTCTGACATTTACTGAGTGTTTATTGTGAGCCAGTCATGGTTTTAAGCATTTCAGGTGCATCATGTCATTTAATCTTTCTCCATGAGTGTCTTCATTTTACAGACGAAGAAACTGAGGCTCAGAGTTACACAATGGTCAATTTCTGTGTTACTCTGGAATATTCTAAGGTATGATTGAAGTAGCCCTTTATTTTCCTGTTTATTATTATTATTAATTATGTGCAGTGAGATGGATTCCCAGAACACACAGAAGAAAGAGAGGATGAGAGGGAGGAAGACTTTACAACGCAATCGTGTTCTTGGTGGGGCAGAGGCAAGTCTGGGTCACCTCAGGGCTGGGTTTAGGAGGTGAGGGTGCACCCAAGGGCAGTGGTCAGAAAAGACCTGGAGAACTGCTGACCTCAGGATCCTGAATGGACACCTATGTGCTGTGGTTTTGCTGTTGTCCCAGCCTAGGCTGTAGCTCTGTTCTTAGGGATCTGCCATCTTTGCTCAAGGTTCCACATAGAAACAAAGATGCTGGATTGTTTGGTGCCTTTGTGAATTCTGTCTCCCTACTGGGAGTGAGATGTAGAATAGACACAGATGTTCCTGCCAGGTTTGGAAGCCAGCGATGAGGAGTTCAGCGTTGGACAAAATGCATTCCCTGCTTCATAAAGGGGTGTGGACTTGCTCAGCTCAGGACCTGGGGCGTCTTGGTTCAGGGAAATGAGAGACAGAGCAGTTCTAGGCCAGGCTTTGCTTTTCTGCCCTCTTATCTGGACACAACCTCTCTGAGCATCAGTTTTTCCTGAGTCTTTGTCCTTTACTGGTCCTTTCCTCAGTCATAGGAAGCCCTCAAGATGCATCAAGATGTATATTATTCCCTAAATCGATCTGAACCCAATGCCTGGTCCTCAAGAAGTACGTTAGGCCAAGAATCAACCAGGGAAGGGGAGGAAGGATGAAAGGAGGATGCAGGGGAGAGGTGCACAGGTAAGAGTCCTAGCTCAGCTGTCACCTGCAGAACAGAAGCAAGTGGCCTTGATTGTTCACACCTCACTTTACCTGCCTCCAGATTGGAGCCTGAAGAGCTTGACTGGATTCAGTTCTCTCTATTAGAAAGTTGTTAGGTCATTTTCAAATGTCATTTTAATTTATTTTCTCATTTACACTTACTTTGGTTTTGCTTTCTGCTTTTTTCTCCTGATTTTGGCTTTATTACTTTCAAGTAACACTTTTCTTTCAATCACCATTTTCTTCTTCTTAATGCCAGTTTACGTTGTTTGCTAAGGGCTGATTTTGTTACCTTCACTCCTGTTTTGTCTATTTGACAGCCCCCTGAGATGATCTGTTTACTGCACTGTGTTCCCCAAGAAACAGTGGGGAAGCTGCCTAACAGACAATCTCCTGGGAGACTTTCCGCTACCCGTTTTCAGTGGGAAGCAGTTTCAGTCAGAACTGGCTCGCTCATCATAGCTGGGTAATATAAGCATCCAAATCACAGGGGGTGGGAGCACGTGGCCTCTCGGCGTTTATCTTGATTGAATCATGGGTGTGTAACTTTCCGTCGTCGTTCAGCTCTTGATTTGTATTAATGATTCAGAGTTCATTACCTTAAGATAAAAAAGGTGTTCCTGCTGGCAAGAGCTAGATAAGATTGTGGGCAATTTGAGACTCTCACTGTGTGAAGTTGATGATGACTATATTCCCTGGTAAGAACTGAGAAATTCTGTCCTGTCCTGCCACCGCGTGACACCAAGCAAGGTACAGTCGCAATGGGCTTTGTGTCACTGACATGAAATTGAGGGTGGGCGTGGTGGCACCCACCCAGAGTGCCCAGGAAATCTGCAGCAGTGGCTGGGACGAGTAGAGTTTCCCATTACCACAGGGAGTTCATAGGCAGGAAACTTTCTGTTTCTCATTGTATCAGTCTGGGTCTCATTGCTAACATTTCACCTAAATGAAAATGCACTTTTACTTTGTTTAAATTTTTCTTGTGGTAAAATATACATAACATATAATTTACCCTTTTAAGTATTTTAAGTGGCATTAAGTACACTCACATTGTTGTGTCACTATCACCCCACTATTCATCTTCAGAATTTTTTTGAGAGGTAAAACAACTAATATTTACTGTGTATATTTTTTATACAATTTTTAAAGGTTACACTCCATTTTCAGTTATTACAAAATATTGGCTCTATTCTTCGTGTCGTACAAGGCATCCTTGTAGCCTCTCTTACACCCAATAGCTTGTACCTCCCACTCCCCACCCTTTTTTTGCCCCCCTCCCCCCGGTAACCACTAGTTTGTTCTCTATATCTGTGAGTCTGCTTCTTTTTTGTTATATTCACTAGTTTGTTATAGGTTTTAGATTCCACGTGTAAGTAATATCAGACAGTGTTTGTCTTTCTCTGTCCGACTTCTTTCATTCAGCACAATGCCCTCCAAGTGCATCCATCAGAACTTCTTTCATCGTCCCAAACTGAAACTTGCTACCCATTAAAAACTAACTCCCCATTTCCTTTCTTTCTCCAGGCGCTGGCAATCACCATTTTACTGGCTTTATAAATTTGAATAGATACCTCATATAAGTGGAATCATATAATTTTTGTTCTTTTGTAACTAGCTTATTTCACTTAATGTTTTCAAGGGTCATCTATTCTGTGGCATGTGTCAGAATTTCCTTCATTTTAAGGCTGAATAATATTCCACTGTATGTATATCCCAGATTTTTTTAATCCATTCATCTGTTGGTAGATATTTGGATTGTTTCCACCTTTTGGCTATGGTGGATAATGTTGCTGTGAACATGAGTGTACAGATATCTCCTTGAGACCCTTCTTTCAACTTTTTTGGATATATACCCAGAAGTGAAATTGCTGGATCATATGGTAATTCTATTTTTAATTTTTTGAAGAACTGCCATAACGGTCTTGCAAGTGGCTGCACTGTTTTACATTCCTACCAGCAGTGCACGAAGTTTCCTATATAACCTTGCCGACACATCTTATTTTCCATTAAAAAAAAAAAAATAGCCAATCTAAAGGGAGTGAAGTAGTATCTTACTATGGTTTTGATTTGTATTTCCCTAACAAACATCTTTTTCTGTGCTTATTGGGCATTTGTGTATCTTCTTTAGATAAATGTTTATTGTAGTACTTCGTGCATTTTAAAATCAGATTGATTTTTTTGTTGTTGAGATGTACAAAGTTCTTTATATATTCTGGATATGAACCCCTTATCATATATATGATTTGCAAATATTTTCTGTTGTTCCATTGGTTGCCTTTTTCACTCTGTTGATAATGTTCTTTGATGTATCCAAGTTTTAAATTCTGTTGTTATGTTTTGATATTTCTTCTTTTTCAATGTAAGCATTTATAGCTATATGTTATACTATATGTTAACATATATGTTTATATGTTTCTTTGGCAAGAAATCATTGCCAAATCCAATGTGATGAAATTTTTATACTATGTTTTCTTCTAAGTGTTTTATAGTTTTAGGTCTTAGGTTTAGGACTTTGATCCATTTTGAGTTAATTTTTGTATATGGTGTAAGGTAAGGGTCCAGTTTTATTCCTTTACATGTGAATATCCAATTTTCCCAGCACCAATTGTTGAAAAGACTGTCCTTTCTGAATACATGGTACCCTTGTTGAAAATGATTTGTAGATCACTTTGGGAAACATTGACATCTTAAAAATATTAAGTTTTCTAATCCATGAACACAGAATGGTTTTCCATTTATTTGTGTCTTTAATTTCTTTTAGCAATGTTTTGTAGTTTTCAGAGTACAAGTCTTTTGCCTCCTTGACTAAGCTTATTCCAAAGTATTTTATTCTTTTTGATAATGTTGTTAATGGAATTGTTTTCTTAATTTTATTTTTGGATTGTTCCTTACTAGTGTATTGAATTGCAACTGATTTTTGTGTATTGATTTTGTATCCCGAAACATTGTTCCCTGATTAGTTCTAACAATTTTGGGGGGGGGGGGTGGATCTTTAGGGTTTTCTACATATAAAATCATGTTGTCTGCAGAGATAATTTTACTTCTTACTTTACAATTTGGATGTCTTTCATGCTTAATTTCTGTGGCTAGGACTTCCAGTATTATGTTGAACAGAAGTGACAAAATCTAGCATCCTTGTCTTGTTCCTGATCTTAGAGGAAAAGCTTTCAACCTTCACCAAAAATTATCATGTTCAGCGTGGGTTTTTCATATATGGCTTTTTATTATGTGGAGGTAGTTTCTTCTATTCTTAGTCTCTTGAGTGCTTTTATCATGTAAGTGTGCTGACTTTTGTCAAGTGCTCTTTCTATATCAGTTGAGATGATCCTGTGCTTTTCCCCTTCATTTCATTAATACTGTATATGACATTGCTGGTTTTCTATATATTGAACCACCCTTGCATTCCAGAAATAAATCCCACTTGGTCATGGTGCATAATCCTTTTAATATGCTGCTAAATTGGATTTACCAGTATTTTGTTGAGGATTTTTGCATCATTGTTTATAAGGCATGTTGGTCTACAGTTGTCTCTTCTTGTAGTGTCCATGTGGCTTTGGTATCAGAGAAATGCTGGCCTCAGAATGAGTTAGAGAGTGTTCCTTCTCCTTTAAGTTTTGTAAGAGTTTGAGAGGATTGGTGTTGGTTCTTCTTAGTTCTTCTAAATATTTGGTAGAATTCATCCATGAAGTCATCTGGTCCAAGGCTTTTCTTTGCCAGGAAACTTTTGGTTACCAATTAAATCTCCTTACTAGGTCTATTCAAATTTTCTGTTTCTTTTTGATTTAGTTTTGGTAAGTTATGTGTTTCTAGGAATTCATCCATTTCACCTGGATTATCCAGTTTTTTAGTGTACAGTTCATAGTAATCTCTTATAATCCTTTTATTTCTGTTAAATATGTAGCCATGTCTTTGTCTTTATTTCTGATTTCAATTATTTGAGTCTTCTTTTTTTTATTTTCCTTAGTCAATCTAGCTAAAGATTTGTCAATTTTGTTGATTTTCAGGGAACCAACTCTTGGTTTCATGGATTTTTTCTATTGTTTTTCTAGTCTCTCTTTGTTTATCTCTGCTCTAATCTTTATTATTTCCTTCCGTCTTTGAGCTTTCAATTTAATTTGTTCTTCTTTTTCTAGTCCCTTAAGGTGTAAGGTTAGGTGGCTGATTGTGATATGTTTCTTCTTTTTCAATGTAAGCTTTTACATTATATTTTCCTCTAAGTACTGCTTTCCCTGCATCCCATGAGTTTTGGTAAGTTGTGCTTTCACTTTCATTTTCATTTCATTGTTTTCTTGATTTCCTTTAGTTCTTTGTTGGTGTATTCCTTTAACCTTTTGAGCATACATAAGATAGTTGTTCTAAAATCTTTTCCCAGTAAGTCCAAAACCTGTTTCTTGAGGTATGGTGTCTGGATATTTATTTTGTTCCTTTGAATGAGCCTAGTTTTACTGTTTCTTTGTATGCCTGGTGATCTTTTGTTGAAAACTGGGCATTTTAAAAAACAGCCACCTCTCCCAGTCTTCTTATACTTGCTCTACACAGGGGAAGACCTTTGTAATCAGCCTAATGTGATGTCTTAGGGTCTTTTCAGGCCTGTGTTGTCTCTGGACCAGTGTGTGTGTTTTTTTTCCCCCAGTTCTCCTATTTATACATCTGCTTTTAAATGTCTTGCTTTTCTAAGAGTCTCACTCTTGCTTACTCTTGGGGCCTTAGCTGTTCTATTGTACTCCTCAATCAGTAATCTCTTGTCCTTGGTGTCTGTGGGTCTGTAGTTACCTTTGCAACCGTTTTTACAAATCATACCCGCTGCTTCCCATGGCTCCCTTATTCTGAGATCTAAGCCATTTTTGTTTGTCTGAACTCTGAGTTAGGTGTCAAAAGACCAATCCTTAGGCAGCCCACAGACAGGTTAGAACATTGCAGATCAGTCTGCTCTCTCTCAGGTTTGCAAAAGGGGGCTGGGGATCTGGCTGCCACTTTCCTCAAGCTGCACTTAAAAGTGACTAAAAAATGCCACAGGTTTCCTACACTTTTAAATGTGACATTTTTTTGATGGTGCGTTCGCTTGGTTGTTGTAGATCTTTGACTCATTTCTATAGTTTGTATAATGCCTTTTTAGTCTGTTTCTGGTTATGTACTTAAATCAAAATAAGAACATATTCTCATCACTGCTGGAAGAAAAGAGTCTTTACTCTGCCAACCTGTCACGTGTGATGGATAAAAGGGCCCTTAGGACTGCACGTGGACACTGTCACTTTTTACAGAGAACCAATTGACCTTGTATAACTGGAGATGCTTCCCCTCAAACACAGCTCTGCTCCCTCTGCTGAGGGTGGTGTCAGTCTCTCCAGATGCTGCTGGAAATGGAACACTGCATGCCTGGACACCCCACAAAAATAAAGGGTACTGACGTGCTCCCAGGCCAATACTTGTTCAGGAAGTGAGAGAAGTACTGTAGATATAAAAACATGCCAGTTTCTAAGGCAGCCTTCACTCCACATAGGAAGTACCTGGCCAGGATTTGATTTGATAAAAAATTAGTATCACAGTTAGAAACCAGACCTGACCCTGAGCTCCTTCAATGACTTCATCTAATGTCTCCCTGTTGACCCACCCAGGCCTTATCTTATCCTGTGTCTGGCTATCTTTGGCTCTGCCGGTCCCCTAAGCCCTTCCCTGCCCCAGCATCTCCTCTCTCTAGGTGCATTTCAGGTGACCTACACTCCAGCATTCTCTATGTGCATTCAGGTGACCTACACTTACCAATTTCTATCAGATGTTTCCTTGAGGCACTGGACTTTGTGGAGTCACTAAATGCACATTTCTGTGGGTCACGTCCTCCCAGCCCAGCGGCCCTAACAAGCACCAGCACGGAAGCTGCTGGCAAACGCTGGGAGGAGCCCTCAGTACTGCAGGGAGCTGCCGGGGGCAGCCTCTCAGGGCCCCACACCCAGGGCTCATCCCAGGAGACACTCCTGAGGAGGGGAAGGCAGGGCTGTGCCCTTGAGGAAGGAGGGACCGCTCACCTCTCTGACCTCGGGCTGGAGAAGGACGAGGGCTCGGGACCGTGGAAGACGGCAGGGAGCTCGCCCTCCTCCCTGAGAGCTCGATGAGCTGCATCCAGGCGAGGAGGTGAGACCCTGCTCACTGCCCCTCCCTCCGGAATGCAGTCACTGCTACTGAGAACTCTACCCCAGCCCTGATTTCATTGTGGCTGGTTAGAAAAAAGGGAAAACAAACAAAACTAAAACCAAAACCTGACTCTGTACCAGAAGATAAATGAACTTCCATGTGTATGTAGCACCTTTTAAGGATTTGTCTAATTCCAAATGAAATGATCTCTATTTTAACTCATTACTGATTACTAATTTTCTTCATTTCAGATACAGTCTATAACAATAGATTCCCGTCTGTGTTCTGAAGCAAATCCCCCAGCCTCGCCTCCCACCCCTGTGGGGCCTGGGGAGGGGGGAGGCATCTTCCCCCAGAGAAGGTGGGCATATTCCCCCCTCTCCCCCGTGCCTCCCTGGGCACCCCCTTGCCTGGGGACTGCGGTCTCCCTTCCTTACTCTCACACTCAGGGCCCCTCACAGAGTGGCCCTGACCTGACTCCCCAGACTCTTCTCACCATCCTGTTTCCTAAACTTCAGCCAAGTTCCACCCAGCATCCTGCTTGTCGGGAGAGTGTACCGCCTTCTTCCAAGTCCAGGCCTCTGCATGGAGGTTTGCTCTACCAGAAATGCCCCTCCTCTTGTGGCAACAGTTTAAATTCCTCGTTATTAAATTACAAATCTGCAGCCTCCTCCTCCTTGAGCATTGCCTGATTTCCTAGCAAACGTATCTGCTGCAATTCCCTGCAGAATCACGTCAGGTCAGGGGCCACTTGGTGCTAGTTTCGGTTCCTGCATCCCAGCCTGTGCATCCCTGAGCACACAGCTCCGTCTCATTTGTCTCTGCCTTGGGTGTTTCCTCATCAGTTAGTCTCCGTAAACGTTGTGAGTGAAGTATTTTCTACATTTCCAGGTATAAGCAGCTGCCATCTCATAAGGTAACTTTCTTAAAAGAAGTGATTCACGGTGTATAGAGCATATTGTAGTTTAACCAGTGGTGGGGGGCAGGGTTGATACAAGTTTCTTCTCATTATTCCTAATACCAGCTCACCAGAGTGATGCTTAAAGGCAAGGACAGCTATGCTAATTTTTGCAGAATAATTTTTAATTCACAAAAACCATTCATTCTAAGACTGAAAAGTTGTATGTGAGATAAGCGTATCGTTAATACATCCACAGGCAAATTTTTACAGCCCTGGGACATTACGATGCCCTTAAATCCTCTTGGAACAGGTTGAAAGTTAAACTGCATTGAGGATTTCTGAATTGCTGATACTATGATATACCATAGTTCTATAGTTCATCTAAATTAATAAAATGAGATTTAAAAATCATATTCAAAATTGAGCAAAAGCCAAACTAACTCTTTTCATATTAATTAAATGATAATAGTGAGAAGTATGATTGTCCCTTTCGTAAAACATACCAAAATTATATGTTAGATTACATTCACTTAGCACAAAATGTCTTTCAAAAATAAACTGTAAGCACTAAACAATCTGAGGGATACACCTGCACAATTTTAGTTGCATATCTGCGTGTACATGACTGACATCCCTGACAGCTTGTAATTCATGTTTTAAAAAATGATTCAGTATTTTAAAAGAATATAGCAGAAGGATAGCTTCTTATGCCTAAATCACCTGTTGTGCAAAGTCCTCACTCTAGTGCATTTTACACAATAGGGTTTTATTAGTCATAAACCATGGCTGACAGTCCTAAGCGCCAGTGTAAATGGGGAGGATGAAAATAAAGATGGGGCCTGAGAAACTGAGCTATTGTGAGCCAAGGTCCGGGAAACAGACTCTCTAATAGCTTATTGGGTGTCTAGGAGCCAACAGAACCTTCTAGATAGTCTGTATAGGAAATCATCTAGCTTTCCCAAACTGCATACATTTGGAATTAAAATTCCATTTGCTGCCAGTATCATTGTAAATGGGGGAGTAAGTCCCCCTTGTAGGGTCTTTAAGGGCCACTGCAATATTTCTGCAGAAGAAATTACAGGGTTTATTATACTCACAGGTCCTAGAGGAGAAGACAGGGCGCACCTCACCATTCAGCAGCCACCTAGCAGGTGGGGAGTCGAGAGAGAGTGAGGACCTTGGGCAAGTCTGGGTGGAGCAGAAACAAGGCTTGAGGAGATTTCATTGTTTCTTGGAATGTCTAGGTCACAGTCGGGGAGGGCAAAAAGGGAATCTTGCGGCAGGAACCAGCCTGGGCACACCCACGCACCTGGTCCCCTGGGTGTTGAGGCAGCAGGAAAATAGGAAATTTAAAAAACAATTTACAATCCAATCATCTTCACTCTTTATTCTCACTTTCAACATTATTTTCCAAAATATACAATCCTTAGTTCTCCGAAAGTTAGGGAGAGGAAACTGGCTTCCTATTAGTTAACGGTGATGCAACATTGAAACACTGGACATCCTGCTGAGGTTTCCATGGTGTCCGCTGGGCTCTGCAGCACCCAGCTCCTGGAACTTTTCAGACTCCTCAGTGAATTCATTATTGTTTAACAAGAAAAGAACACCCCGTCTTTCTGTTTTTGTTCCTTCTGTCACTGTTTTTATTCTACCTTGCCTCATTCTACAAACCATCGGCCATGGAACTCCTGTATAGTTTTTCATTGTACATAAAACACCAATACATCTTCCATCGTGGAGGTAGTCAGGGCAATCACTGTTACCTCTCTTTTGCGCAGAAAAATGGAGGTTCATGGAGATTAAGAGATGTATACAAAGTTGGAATCACAACAGGTCAGGAACTCTAATTTAGTTCTTTGGACTTAAAAAAATATTGTTTTCTCCACAAATTCATCACTGCCTCACTAAGTTTGTATGTGCAGCAAACATGGACAGAAGGCTCTTAGGTCTGGGCATTCATCACTACCTCCAGGGAGGGAGCCGAGGGGCAGCGGTGCTGAGAGCTCTCACTGCCCTCAATCTCCACCTTTGCTCCCCTGAGCTCAGGTAGGACCCTGTGGGCAACTCATATGGCCCCCCAGGGCTCTCCTAATGGGTCCAACATTGAAGCCAGGACACAGACCCCATGGGGCCTGTAAACTGCCTGCCCATTTGCACAAGGATGACAGGCAGACTCAGTGATAGGACAGGCAGAGCCCACAGAGAAACAGTAAGGAAGTCACCTGCTCCTCTGTGCTTCATTGAACCTTTGAGAGACAGGCACGGAACCGAAAATGCCATCCTTGTATCAGGACACCTACCACACTTATGTCACTTTCAAACACAAAGGCAAAGAGACTTTATGTCACTCAAAAACACCAAGTAAAAGCTTCTTCAAGACAAGAGGTGAACAGAAGAATTCTATCTTTGACTATTCCTACAATATTTGTAGTGAGTATTTAACATGAAAAAGTAGTCAAAGTATTTTTCTTAAAATCACCTCCTATGCAGCTATATAAATCTTTAAGTAAAATAGTCCAGGATAGACATATAATAGAGACTGCACACATTCATGAATTTATCTGCCTCCTAACAAGCCCAACTTGGGAAGTGTAGAGCATTTTATATGTTAGAGGCATAATTATAAATCGCTAAAATACCCGCTTGATCACACTGCAGTACATTTTCATTGCTTTACTTGAATGCTCACCTAAGATTTTTCTCTGAAATGTACTCAGAGCAGAGACAGTTATACAATGAAAGTGAGAAATTGTAAGAGCATAACACTGTCTTAGAAATAGTCCATGTAGAAACCACTTACCCCAGCACAGTCTTTCCACATGTTTTATGTTCTGTCCACAGAGCCAGCCCATGGCAGCTCATAGTAAGGCGGTCAAAGAGAGTGTTCTGTCCTTTCCCTCTTACCTACTCAGACATCAACATTTTCTCCTGCTCTTTCTGTGTCAGCTGCTCTCAGGTGAAAATAAAGGAGGTGAAAATGTGAGCTTTCCTAGGAAAGCTCTGCCTCTGTCTCCCATCCTCTTCAGAGCCTTACACGGCGCCTGCTGGCAATTGTGGTTCAAGTAATATTGTTGGATGAATAAACGGATGAGAGACCCTGACTTGAAAGATTCACTTTGTTGTACAACAGAAACTAACACAGTATTGTGAAGCAATTATACTCCAATAAAGATCTATTTTAAAAAATAATTAATTAATTTTTTAAAAAAAAGAATGCCACAAAGGGTAGTTCCATTTCAGAAAGACACTTCTTAAGATTGAAAAGTCTTTGAGATTCACAGTAAATCAATATTTCAATGCCATGGTGCCCCCTTAGACACTATGGGGAAGACTAGAAGGGATATTTTGAAAGACACTGCTATTTCTAGTATATTTCAAATCGTACCTCATGGTTTGCCCAGTGATTATAAATTTGATGCTGTTCATCATATAGTCCTTTTGTATAGTGAGGCGAGCGGGGGCTACTCTTTGTTGCAGTGCGCGGGCTTCTCATTGCGGTGGCTTTCTCATGTTGCAGAGCTTGCGGGCTCTAGAGCACAGGCTCAGTAGTTGTGGCGCACGGGCTTAGTTGCTCTGCAGCACATGGGATCTTCGTGGATCAGGGCTCAAACCCGTGTCCCCTGCATTGGCAGGCGGACTCCTAACCACTGCGCCACCAGGGGAGTCCCTGTAGTTTGTCTTCTATAGACGTTTATTCATCTGTAGTAGCCTGTAGTAGTCAGGTGTTAAGTAAGTTTAAAGCATTAATTCTGCTATCTTGCTTTTTTAGCATTTTTGTGAATGAGATAAATCTTTGCTTTTACTTATTTGTAAAGAGTATATTATATTATATTACATTCTATATTTGCATTTCTGAAATTTTTATAGCTAAGACATGATAAAAACATGGGAAGATCTGCTAAACTAAAATGGGGAATTTTCTTCTAAAACTTCGATCTAATGTCTGTGAAATAATCCAGAAGAGAAGTAATAACAAGCAGTTTTCTTTATAAACCAGGGAACATCAGTGAACTCTTCCTTGCATTTCAACCAGTCAGACTGATTGAATTCATATTTAGGTGAGAGTGATTACGCTGTCGAGACAATTAAGTGAGGTGATCTAAGCCAAGTGCTTGGCTCAGGGCGTCATTTATGGGAAGCTCTCCACAAACACACAACATCATTATCATTATTATTTCATGAATAATTTGATAATATATTTGCTCCTGGCTTGGATTCTTCTCTCTTGGATACTTTTGCTAGCACAAAATTTTTTTTCAATTATTGTAAATTTCACTAAATTTTGGAAACTGCTGATGTTTTGTTGCCTAATGGTAAAATACCATCGGATTCTGATTTGAAATGGTACATAGAAAAACTCCTCTCTCATGCAGTTAAGAAGTGATTAGTTAGCAGTGTGCAAAACATTCAGGTAGAAATAGTGCCTCCAGGAGTCTCTATTTCAGAATTCCCCAGATAAGGGTAAACTCCCTGCTCCCTCATGTAAACCGACATGTTCATGTTATTGTAGCATGGTCTGTCATCCCGTTGGTTTGGAAGGAAACTAGGATGGTAGAAAGAAACATGCAGAAAGATGCAGTCCCACTTAAGTAGAACCTGTTTTTCAAAAGTGACCCTGTGATACTAGCCCATTAAAAGCTCCCTTAGGAACCTCTGACATCCCCAGGGTCAAACGTGCATCATTCAGTGGCTGTTTCATTATCTCAGTCCAGTGGGTGTCATCCTAGGCACAAGCTCCACCATCACCTTTATTTTTGTTCTTCACTCTGCCCAGATCAGAAGCTGCAAGTTGTTAGGGAACCAAAAGTGCAGCCCCACTAGAAATGGGTAAAAAAAAAACCCCAAATGTTTGTTTAGATGATATTATCTATCAGAGCTGGAGAGACACGAAGCCAATCATGAGAGAAGAGTCTCTGCTGTATATTAATGTGAACTTTTCTGGAACAACATGCTCTCTTTAGCTTTTCCACATGTCTATAATCACTAAGGGCTTGTCTAGCTACATGAAAAAAACAAAACCAAAAGCCCCACAACTGCCTAGAAGCTTATCAATATCAGAAGGGTACATCATTTTAAGTCCATTCAGTATAACACCATGCAGCTGTTAAAAAAGAATGAGCAACACTGAGATGTTCTGACATGGAAAGATCTATAAGACTTGAGTGGTTTAAATGGAAACAGGAGGTTGGAGAATAATTTGCAAAATATGATTCCATTTCTCTTAAAATGCATGAAGACAGCTCATGAGTGTTTGCACAGATTAAAAATAGGTATGACTATGATGGTAAAGGACTAGAAACACATCCACTGATGGTGACCCCTGGGAAGAGGGTGGGCAGGTGGGTAAGAGATGATTTACATGTTTTATTCTGTACACTTAGTCTTGGAATATTTTATAAGAATGCGTTGATGTCTATAAAGTAAATAATAATAAGAGCAGATACTTAGCACTTACTATGTGCCTGGCACTGTTCCTCAAAGCATGCTTCTGAAGTGAGTACTGTAATCATTTTACAGATGGAAAAACCGGGACACAAATGGGCTGAGAAAATTGTCCAAGACCCCCCATTTAGTGATTTAGTGATTGACAGTGAGGTAAACAAATTTATTCTATAGCATAAAGAGGGTTGGATCACATGAGCTCTAAGATCGCTCTTATTTTTTTTAAACGTTTGTTGTTGTTCTATTTTATTTTTGGCTGTGTTGGGTCTTTGTTGCCACGCATGGGCTTTCTTTAGTTGCACCCAGCGGGGACTACTCCTCGTTGCAATGCACGGGCTTCTCATTGCAGTGGCTTCTCTTGTTGCGGAGCACGGGCTCTAGGCATGTGGGCTTCAGTAGTTGTGGCCCACAGGCTCAGTAGCTGTGGCCCACGGGCTTAGTTGCTCTGCGGCATGTGGGATCTTCCCGGACCAGGGCTCGAACCCGTGTCCCCTGCCTTGACAGGCGGATTCTTAACCACTGCACCACCAGGGAAGCCCTCTAAGATCTCTTGAGTGATCATGTCTCAAAGGGCTAAGAGGCTGGGCCATGGATTCAGATGTCCCTTGTAATAATCCAGCTCTGAAACTGGCTAGTTGTTCACCGGGGGCAGGTAACTGAGTCCTTCTGAGCCAGTTTCCTTATCTGTACAAGGTAGAGTAGGCACTGCCTCACAGCATTACAAGTGAGGACATATAGGGAGGAATGCCTAGAGACCCAGTTGGACCCTCAGAGTTGGTATGGAGATTATTTTAAGCTCAAAACATTTGGGAATCAACAGATGCAGAAAGAGCTTTCCTTATTTGACGAAAAGCAGACATTTCTGAGAAATGAGGCTTCTATGATTCCCTCTTCAAGACAGGTCTACTCCCAGGAGAGAAATCAAGAGTAAACCTACCACAAATCCCCTCTCTGGGGAGATTCGCATAGAAGAAGGAAAGACCCCTTGAACGTGCAGACACAAAATAATCACAAAATTACTTATCGTTCATTTATTCTTCTAAAAGAATAGAAGTCCTTTCTTCCACTTTCCTTTTCTCTGCTAAGTTAGATATATAAACCTCTAACTTTAAACATTTAGTGAGATAGTTACTTCTCTTGTTAGCTCCCATATATATGAATAAACTTCTTCTCCTGTTAAACTATCTTTTGTCATTTTCATTTGCAGGCCTCTAATTACTAAACCTAATAGGGCAGAAGAAAAGTCTGCTTCCTGACACTAGCAATTGGTTGGTGAATGATACCATCATTGCCTGTGACTCTGAAATCGCAAGATCATAGATTAATCTGCATATCTAAAGAGTCCAACCTGTACTCTGAGGTTAAAAATAAGATCATCAAAGCATACTGAAGTATGGATATAAACATTTTGAAATGATAAAGACCTGGCTGTACACATAACATGTTTCTTCAATTCTGTTAAATTTTATGTAGGTGGAAATTTTACTGCAGAAACAAACTCAAAGACTGAAATTACATGAATAGAATATGGTGTAGCAAAATTTAGAGCTGAGCAAATGTGACATATAGTTAACGAGATGCATGCTTTTTATTATGTCACATTTTAATTAAAAATGAATGGTAATCAGTTCACAATAGTGACTTCAGTTGATCCTGCTTCTACATGGTTAAAGCAAAAATAAGCTCCTGATCTGCTCTTCAGAAGATTAACTATGGCCATGGTAGATCTTTTTCTCTTTCCCTTTTGGAAGAGAAAAGGGGAGGGTGTCCCCAGGTGACAGGGACTGGAGTCTTGTGGGCCCAGCACACTTCCCTGTTGGGAAGAGGAAGGAGGAAGTATTTGCTTACGTTTCCCCCAGTGCCTGGAACCTAAGCTGCAGCTTCCCTAGAACATTGTTAATGATGAGAAGGATCTCATGGCAGAGGGATGGTGGCCACCGTGCCTAAACCAGGAACCTGATGCCTTCCCTGTCTTAGATTGTGGAGTTTCCTACCAGAAAATCTGAAAAGAAAGGATTTATGGGAAGCAGTAAATGCAGAAGTAAAAGACAATTTTTTTTAAGCAGATATTCATTTTTAATTATTTATTTATTTATTTATTTATTTTTGGCTGTGTTGGGTCTTCGTTTCCGTGCGAGGGCTTTCTCCAGTTGCGGTGAGCCGGGGCCACTCTTCATCGCGGTGCGCGGGCCTCTCACCATCGCGGCCTCTCTTGTTGCGGAGCACAGGCTCCAGACGCGCAGGCTCAGTAGTTGTGGCTCACGGGCCTAGTTGCTCCGCGGCATGTGGGATCTTCCCAGACCAGGGCTGGAACCCGTGTCCCCTGCATCGACAGGCAGACTCTCCACCACTGCGCCACCAGGAAAGCCCAGACAATTTTAATAAGCCATAAAAATGGTTAAGTTGGTGCTGGGTGGGAAAGAGTGGCTTCTGCGTTCCTTAAGCTTTTCTGTACTATTTGAATTTTCTAGCCAAGTGTGCCTATGTCTATTATTTATTTTTTAGGTCACCAGGGATTTTCTGACTAGTGAGACCACAGACTACATTTTTTTTCATTGTTATTTTCTATCAAAAAACAATGCAATACATACCATTTTTAAAAAGGAAACAAAGAAGAATTTCTAATCATGCATCAATAAAAAACAAAAGAGCACAAACATACATATATATTTTAACATATTGAGCAGATCAATATGTTAAAATATATAAATGTTTGCATAGTGACCTGAAATAAATAGATTATTTAGTCATAGACCTTTTCATATGCATTCTATAGTAAGTCTTCTGAGAGATGAACTTTAATCTTTCCATCCAGAACTTTGGAGTATCTGAGATTTTGCCCTATTTGCAACAAGTTAAGCTGCCGTTTTCCATGGATGCAGGTAGAAGACAGAAGACTTATGGGTCAGAAACAAAGGACTCTATTACTTACTTGGTTACTCATAAACCACTGCAGCCAGCATGGGCATCCGAATATTTGCCTTGGTTCTCCTTGACCCTGAGTCACACAGGGGCTGTGTGGCTAGGCCCAGATGGATGCCTGCACACACAGTGGGTTATAATACAAGAGTTCAGGGAATCAGAATCTTTTGGGAGGTAAGCATGCTTGCCCTTACCTCTGGAAGAAGACATTATCTTACAAGGCTGTTTTCTATATAAACATCCTTGGAAAGATAGCTGAGCATAAAGGGCTGTCGGTGCTTCTGTTTGTAAGATGTGCAGAAATGTGAGAAGCCCATGGAGAATTGTCTTACCTCTGCTCTGACTAACACACAGCCTTTTACTTTTCTTATGAAATGGCAATTATATGTTGCAAAGGACTTATTTCACATTTACTTAAACTTAGTTTTCAAATATATATTTCTTTGTCCTATTCTAAGATTAACTTCTCTTGTGTAAGAGTTAATTTTGAAATTACAGTGTGAACCGTATGACCTTAATCATTTTGGTTTAACAGTATTGCTAACTCAAATTTAAAAAGCATCTCTATTTTGTCACTAAAACTACCAAAAGAGCTTTAAATACACAATTAGTTTAAAAACAGCTGTTTGATCTTGACATATTTTTTTTAAAGAGCTTTTTCATATGGACCATTTTTAAAGTCTTTATTGAACTTGTTACAATATTGCTTCTGTTTTATGTTTTGCTTTTCTGGCCCTGAGGCATGTGGGCTCTTAGCTCCCTGACCAGGGATCAAACCTGCACCCCCTTCATTGGAAAGCAAAGTCTTAATCACTGGACCACCGGGGAAGTCCCAATCTTGACATATTTTTAAACATATTTGGCTAAATCCTATGTAAGTTAACACTTCCTCTGAAATCGAAATTGTGACAAACACTGTAAGAGAGCTACTATTTTTTGCATAAATGAGAGCAAAATCTTGTGGTAGTAAGTATGTTTCCCTTACAAACACAGTGTAGGATAAATCTAAATATTCTGATTTGAGAAGAAAATTTTGAATGGAGGAATTTTTCATTCCACTGTTGCAGGATTGTCTACTTTTCCCTAATATTAAAATGGACAGTTAGCCTCTTGAAAGAGGTTAAAAATCCATACGGAATGTCTCAGAAGGGTTTAGTTGTTCAGTGGCTTTCACTCTTCCTCACAAATTATTTAAAAATGGAATTTTTGTTCAAGATGTCTACCATTAGCGTGAAATTTATTTTCCAGTTTTATTGAGACGTAATTGACACATGACACTGTGTAAGTTTAAAGTGTACAACAGAATGATCTGATGTATGTATATATTGTGAAATGATTACCACAATAAGCTTAGTTAACAAACATCACTTCACATTGTTACACATTCTTTTTCTTGTGATGACAAGTGTGAAGTTTGATGCTTACCTGGTTCTCTTCTTTTGGACTTTGGCAAATCTAAGAATTAATCCTACCACACATAGCCTATACTAGTCTACCCAAATCTAACAGTTAGTACAGACATTAACACATTTATTTGTTTGTATGTTTTATTGAGCGCAAGATAATAATCTCATTCTCAGAAGCAATGAAATCACCGAAAGAGCCAAATCTTGAGAAAGCCTCGTAGAGTTGCCCTGTTACTAGATAAAGCGCTTGGAATATATAAGTATGTTGTGTCACGCGTCTTCCTGTGACCTGTGATTGTTACTTGAAAGTGTGGAAATGCAGAACAGATCTCCTGTTATTATGAAAGGCCCATCTGTGACAGGTGGAAAGGAGGACGCTATGTTAAGAGCTTGTTCTGTGCAGTTCTCATGGAGGTGACTTGTGTCCTATAGGGAATGTCTCCAGGCTGCATTCCACTCTGGGTTCTTTGCCTCTGGCAGTTCTCCGTGATCACTCCTGTATTGGGGTCCCCCACGCCACTCCCAGGCTCCATGATTCACTGGAAGGACTCATAGGAATCAGCCTAGCGTTATATTCACAGCTGTGATTTCTTACAGCAGAAGGACACAAAGTACAGTCAACAAAGGAAAAGGCAAGTGGACCAAAGTCTGGAGGAAACCAGAGGCAAGTTCCCTCGAGTCCTCTGCCAGTGGAACCACACAGGACACGCTTAAGTCCTCCAGCGATGAGGACAACATGTGTGAAATGTTGCCAACCAGGGAAGTTTAGCCTCAGCCTAGGAGCCCAGGCTTTTATGGGGGATGGTCATGTAGGCACCCTCTCCCTGGTACATATCAAAATCCCAGATTCCAGAAGGAAAGCAAGTGTTCAGCACCAACCACATTGTTTGCATAAACATCTTAGGCAGCAGTGAGCCACTCTTATCAATTCTGGGAGTGGTGAAAGCCCTCCCAAAATTCAGGTGCCTAGACACCAGCAAGCCTTTCTCAGGATGGTGACTCAGGCCTGCGATGTTATCACTCTTATCTCTTTTGGTTCTGATTTTTTTTCTTCCTTTCCTTCAGTCTTTCTTACCTTCAATCTTATATTCTATTATTTTAATAAGATGATCTGATTTAACACCCTTAGTTTCTTACATGACAGTACCAGCATGGTCCTGCGCTAAGGTGGACAGAACACACCAAGTCCTTCTGAAGCTCTGGAGGCTCTGCTCCTGAGGAGGGCACGACCAAGGCCCTTCATTCATTACCTAAGAAATGGTCATTCCCTAGTAAGGCGCTTAATCTGTCACATTTCAAAAATAAGTGATGCCACATTTCAAAAATAAGGACTCAGGGTGATTTCCCTGAGTCCTTAAGAGCGATGGCTCATAGAGGACACCTCTGGACTGGCCCTCTCTATAGGAGAGAACAAGGAGCCTGCGCTAGAAAGAATGGAAAGGCCTAGAAATGACCAATTGGCCCTGAAAATTGAGTCAGTGGACAAGTGTCTGTTAGGCACGGACGGTGTGGAATGTGGTTAAGGATGGTCTGAGTTAGCTAGGAGGTACCATCGTGGTCCTTCTCAGACACAAACTCTTCCGGGAATTCAACTGGCAGACACAATTAAACTTGAAAACTTCCTGAATTTCAACAATGCCACCGAGTGCCTTCTGCTTGCCAGAACTAGACTGGTCAGTGATGGTCTGAGGAGAAACTTAAAGTACTTTGGAAATAAGGCAGACTTAGAGAGTGGTAGCGAACATGGCACCCACCTAGCATACAAACCTTGTGAGACCCTGAGGGTCATGAGTATAACGGATTGTGGCTGAGCCGGAAGGGACTCACCGATCCAAGTCACTCAGCAAGGCCACCACAGGCCAATCCAGAAGCTAAGAGTATTATTTTCCTCGGGCTGCAGTAACAAAATGCCACATTCAGACGGTTAAACAACAGAAATTTATTTTCTCACAGTTCTGGTAGCTGGAAGTCCCAGATCGAGGTGTTGGCAGGGTTGGTTTCTTCTGAGGCCTCTCTCCCTGGCTGACAGATGACTGTCTTCTTGCTGTGTCCTCACATGGTCTTTCCTCCGTGTGCACACTTCCCTGGTGCTTCTCTGTGTCCAGATTTCCTCTTCTAGTAAGGACGCCAGTCAGATTGGATTAGGACCCACCCTAATGGCCTCCTTTTACCTTAATCACCTCTTTAAAGACCCTTTCTCCAAATACAGTCACATTCTGAGGTACTGGGGGTTAGGGCTTCAACATAACAGTAGGTTAAAGGAATTCCCTACCATTTGAAGTAGTTTAATGTTGAACTAAACACATATTGGTATCACTTTAAGTCAATGGAACTTCTTAATGAGAAATCTTCCTAAATTTTGTACAAATGACCCAATTTGCATATTACTATTTTCAACATATACAGGAGGCCACTGGGTTAGTGCTATTCTCCCAGTAGTCCTAAAACAGTCTAGACTCACAGTTAAATACTTTAATTCCTTTAATTTCATTAATTTATTTAATTCCTTGAAGCTGCTAATAGAATATGCCCACTACCCAGCACTCCTTTGAGGCATTCCTTAATAACACTAAGCATACTTCATTTTCTTCTTTTGTGTTACTCTTGAAGTTTAGAAGCCAATTCATTTGTCAGAACTAAATTTGTGCCATGTATCAAATAACATACTTTTATTTGCAGTGTTCTAGTATTGTATTCAACAGCCATATATTGATTTTGAGACAGGCTGGGACCTGGGACCCTTTGCTGGGACCTGGGGCCCTTTGCTGCAGTGTTGCAGTGCTTGCACCTCGACACACCTCTCCTCGAGCAACAAAATAACAAAGAAACTGTATGGGACTAAAAATAACGACGTGCATGCCCAGTTGGGGCAAATTCTGGACAAAAGATACAAAGAGACCAAAAAACCCAACTGCCACTTTTGAAGATCCCAGAGCAAAAGCAGGGTACTGCACGTGCCCCCTGCACACAACACCACCTAAACGGTGGGCAAACCACCTAAGCCACCCTTCTGGCCCGACCCCTGGACACACCCCTGCCCTCACGCCATATAACAGGGGTCCCCAACCCCCAGGCCACAGCCTGGTAGGAAGCAGGAGGTGAGTGGCAGGGGAGAGAGTAAAGCTTCATCTCCTGCTCTCCATCGCTCACATTACTGCCTGAAACATCCCCCCACCCCACCCCCTGCCGGTCCGTGGAAAAATGGTCTTCCATGAAACCGGTCCCTGGTGCCAAAAAGGTTTGGGGACCACTGCCATATAAGCAGCAAGCTCGCCCCCGCTTAGGGAGCACGCAAGCAAAGGAACCTGTTGTTTGTTCTCGCTCCCCCCTGCTGCAGCAGGGGCCCCAATAAAGCCTTGCCTGAATTTCTTGTCTGGCCTTTGATCAATTTTTATTGTTTAAGGACGCCAAGAACCCTGGTCGGTAACAATTTCAAAATACGGTCTTGATGTCACTGGAAGTAATTTTTTTCTGACTTTTTCTCTGTTTTCAACATCTTTGCCAGCAAAAGATATGTTCCCAGATGTCTTCTAAAATGTTTTCTTCCTGATCATTTAGAAAGATTGGGAACGAAAGAGTATTGAGAAACTTGAGCTGTACTTTTGCTGCACAGGAAGGGTGAGCTGTGTTCCATCCTAGATTAATAATATTTCAAGCAGGAGGGAAAAAAAAAAAGTAAAAGCCTATAACTTTAGCAATGTGTTTGAAAAATACTTGATTTCAATAATATTTCGATCATGCTTACGTTGCAGCTGTCTAAACAATACAGATAACAAAAGCATGTCAATTAAAAGCAGCATTTAGGACCCAGTTTCACAGATCTGCATTGGCCCTGGGGTTCGGATTATTTCAGGGCCAGGCGCTGTGAGTTCCTGTGTGGTGTAGTTGTGCTCAGCCATGGGGCAGGTGGGTTCCCTCTTGCTGTAGGAGAAGGTGGTGGGACACACGGAGATGGTTATCTCTTTCTGCTTTTGACTCTCCTGACTTGTTTCCACCAAGAGGCCATAAACCCAAACTGGAAATACTGATTAAGTGCATACTTTTTCCAACACATTGACCACAACTTGAGATTTTCATGGCGGAATATATTACCTAAATGTCTGGAAAGCAAATATTTTAAGTGCACTTTAGGTAGATGTTTGCTTACTTTAATCAAGCAGAAGGAGAGATTATTCTTTTCCCTTCTGGAACGTGTTGAGGTAAACTTATCTACAGAAGGGAAAACTTTAGAGTTCACCTGGTACAAAGCACCCGCATCCGGATAAACTAAGGTTGTTACCGAGTCCAAGCTCGCTGTGCTTGCCCCACGACAGGCCAATAAATCAGAGATGACGCATTGAGGGAAAGAATACGACTTTATTCGGAAAGCCAGCAGACCGAGAAGACGGCAGACTAAAGTCTCAAAATAACCATCTTATCGGGGTTTGGATGCCAGTTTCTTCTATAGCACAGAGATGGGGAGGAGATGAGGAGGTAAAGTAAAAGGGCCATAAGTTTTGCGAATATCCCCTGGAATGGCCAGCCTCAGGGAGGGGATGTGTTAATTTCTTTTTAATTGCAGCCATCCACAGGTGGACAGAGTCCGTATGTTTCTCTGAACAAAGGCACTTTGGATTAACATTCAGACAGAGGAACAGGGTTCCCAGAGGCAGGCCATTATGTATCCTTTTAGTGAACAAAAGCAGCGGAAGGCAAAGGTTAAAGTAAAAGAAACAGATCCACCGTGTAGTCAGATTTGGTTCTTCCCTGTAACAAGGTCTCAAAGAGTGAGCGACTCCCTCCAGGTCACATATAATAATAATATATATAACAATAAAAATTATTCTGGTAGAGAAAAGAATGCAGAACTCTAGCCACTCTAACTCCTTCGTTAAAAAATGAGATTTATTTGCAGGATAAGAATGATGCTGCTGTTAAAAACAATAATAGAAATAGCAAGTTTGAAAACTTTCACGTGGACCTATTCAGGTGCTTAATTGGCATTTAAGGCCTTCTAAGTATCTGTACTAGCCTCCTTCAGGTCAGCCTGTGTTGCTGGGAAACTGCTTTTCTCACTACTCTCTGGACAAAACTCTGGGTCTAGTTTCCATTATTCCGTGGAGTGTTTTTAGATCCCACCCGTTGTTAAACACACACACTTTTGTTATTAATACAAGAACAGATTTTTCAGAGTTTTTTCTTTGTCTTTTATTGTTAAAATTTTTTTAATTGAGGTATAATTGATGTAACATTACATTGGTCGCAGGTGTACAATGTCATGATTTGATGTTTGTAGATGTTGCAGAGTGATCACCGCAATAAGTCCACTTAACATCCACCACCTCACATAGTTGCAACACTTTTTTTCTTGTGATGAGAATTTTGAAGAGCCACTCTTCTAGCTACCTTTAAATATGCAATACAGTATTATTAACGTACATAGTCACCATGCTGTGAAAGTTCCATCCCCATGACTTACTCATTTTATAACTGGAAGTTTGTACCTTTTAACCTCCCTCACCCATTTGGCTCACTCATCCCCTGCCTCAGGCAGCCACCAGTCTGTTCTCTGTCTGTGAGCTTGACATTTTTTTGTTTGTTTTTTAAGGTCCCATATATGTGAGATTATATGGTATTTATCTTTTTCTGTCTGGCTTATTTCACTTAGCATAGTGCCCTAAAGGTCCATCCATGATGTTGCAAACAGCAAGGTTTCATTCTTTTTTATGACTGAATAATCAAAAACAGATTTTGTATTGGTTCTTTAGTAGATGCCAGCTTCTGATATCAGCTTTTAGGTGAAATTCTTGTTAATCTTTTTATGTGTGATTTTATGAGTCAGAGTTCAGAAGACCATTTGGATTTGCTATTGTAGGCAGATGTTGAAAATTCAGTTTTTTAATAGAATCTTGTACTGTTTTGTAGATTTTACTTTTCGGATTTGATTCTCAAAAAGAAATCTTAACCTGTAAAATGTTTCTTACTTCCTTTTCTTACCAGGAAGAGATATTAGGAATCATCTAGGAAACAAATGTAGCAGTTTTATGCAATTTAAGCAATAAAAATGAGTTTCAAAATCCTCCTTTACTACCAGTAAAGCTTGAATTTTGTACTTAAATATAATATTTTCCCCCTTCCCCTTTTACCCAAGATTTACCCGCCTATTAATGTGCTGCCCTCGTTGTCTCGGTGAATGAAGTGGGCTATTGGAGAAGGTATGACCAGAAAGGATCATGCCGATGTATCTAACCAGCTGGTACGTATGTTTTCTCCAGGATTGTGTTTAAAGAAATGAATACTTTCTCAGTTCATTCTGCTGTCTTATACCTCTTGTCTTTCTTCCATATCACTTTTCTTCTCCCCCCATCAAAGTAGAATTTTAATATAGAATATATAATACAGAAGACTGGAATACAGAAACATTCATTAGAGCCAAACAGTCTTTTTCATAAGGATAACTGCTCATGACAAAGATTAAAGATCACATGCTTGAAACCCACCTCTAATGCTGTATGAGGTAGTTTTTAAATAAAAAAGGCATAAGACGATTAAGTTTTTAGTAGTAACCTTTATTATAGAGTATTTCTGAAAGACTATTCTAACTAATTTTTTGTTTAACATATTAGGCAATCACCAGAACGCTAAGGGATACAGCTGTGTATATTCTATGAAATCCTTGGTTTCTATAGTCCTGAGATTGTATACCAAGCATAATTAAAGAAAAATACATTTGACCTTAAAGTAGAAATGATAAATAAACCTACTGATAACACAGATATTTTTTTTTGAATAGAATTTAGAGATGGATTTCTCCTATTGTGTAAGTTGTGATTTTTAAATGCTCTACAAAATGGAAGCTCATTGATATATTGAGGGAGTGTATTTTTTGTAGAGTGTTAGTAATGTCTATGTATTGCATGCCTGAAGACTCCTTTCTTAGTGAGACTACTGTATAATAAAGTCTTTCCAGTACTTGCATATGTGAATTATGTTTGGAAATAATGTGAAATACTGTGAAGATAGCTACAGCAATACACTTATATAGCCCAGAGTACCGTTACCATTTATAAAGGTTCATGTAAACCTTCTTTTCTCTTTAGTATGCGTGCTATGCTATTGGTAAGGATGTGCAGGCCATGAAAGCCGTAGTTGGAGAAGAAGCCCTTACCTCAGATGATCTGCTTCACTTGGAATTTCTGCAGAAGTTTGAGAGGAACTTCATTGCTCAGGGTAAGATTACTATTTTCCTATGAATAGAAACCGCATCATATGTAGTTTTGAGGACTTCTTCCCTAGTCTGAGAGAATTTACATTGGTCCCATACAGTTTTCCTTCTGATGAGAGAAGAGGTTCTTCCAGCCGCCTGCCATGTCTTTGTTCTTAGCCCTCTGGTTCCTTCCCCTCTACCTTCGATGTCTTTATCCCTTTATTTAGCTCCTGTCTTATTTTTTATCTTCCTTACAACCGGCCTTCTGCTCTCCTACCTCCATTGCCGCTTCTCCTCCCTCTTAACCTCTCTGCAATGCTCTCCTCTGGCTTTGGGGGTTTTGGACTTTCCCAGTCCATCTGTTTTCATCCTCCTGATTTCTTACCTTCCTGCTTCTTAATTGTTAATGTTCCCAAAGGCTTAATTACCTGTTCTTTCTGCGCTTTTTTTCCCCTATGCTGACGACTAACTTCCTGTGTATGAGCCTTTACCCTCTTTCTGAAGCTCTAATCCCACATCTCCAGCTAGGAAGCCTGTGTTTATGCCACCATCCTCTCTGGCTCAGCGTGGTGAGAGCCAGAGTATTTTCCCAACTGACCACCTGCCTAGCAATTCCCTTTTCAATTTCTGTCTACCTCTGGCATGACCATTACCCTAGTTAGCCCAAGCTCAGGAATTGGGCATTCTTAAGCCTCTTCATGTATTCTCCAGTCATCAAATATTTGCTAATTTGCATTGTTCTCCTTTGAAACATCTTATCCTGTTCTCTTTTCATTCCTATTAAAAAAACTTAGGCCAGTGTTTCTCAAAGTTGAATATGCTTTTGAATCTACCAGGGATCCTGTTGAAGTGCAGATTCTGATTCGGTAGGTGTGGGTGGGGCCAGAGAGCCTGTATTTTGACAAGTTCCTGGGTGACGTTGAAGCTGCTGATCTCTGACCACTCTTTGTGTCCCAAGACCTAGTCCAGACCTTTGTCCCATCATCCTTGACCGTTAGTGCCAGCATCTTCACCAGTCTCCCTGACTCTCTATGTGCCATTGCCGGGGTAAATTTAGTATTAATTTTATTGATTGTCCTTCTGTTAAAAAGTCTATAATGGTTTTTATTACATAGCATGTGTAGGGCTTTCAAGCTGTTTTGTTTGGTCTCTTCCCTGCCACCCCTGCTAATGCTGGTAAACTCTATTTTTGACCTCAGTGATACTTACAAACGATGTGTTTGTTTATTTTGGAATAATGCATCAGCTGCACACTTAGGATTTGTGCACTTTTCTATTTGTGTGATACATTTTTTAAGTAACATTAAAATCCCCAGAACATATGATTGTTGGGTTTTCTAAAAAAAAAAAAAAATTTATGCAGAACCTTAATATCTTAAAAAGATAAAAATTATTCTGGTAGAGAAAAGAATGCAGAACTCTAGCCACTCTAACTCCTTCGTTAAAAAATGAGATTTATTTGCAGGGTAAGAATGATGCTGCTTTTAAAAATAATAATAGCAATAGCAAGTTTGAAAACTTTCACATGGACCTATTCAGGTGCTTAATTGGCATTTAAGGCCTTCTAAGTATCTGTACTAGCCTCCTTCAGGTCAGCCTGTGTTGCTGGGAAACTGCTTTTCTCACTACTCTCTGGACAAAACTCTGGGTCTAGTTTCCATTATTCAGTGGAGTGTTTTTAGATCCCACCCGTTGTTAAACACACACACACGCACGCACGCACGCACACGCCCAACGTCTCGCCTGCGGGCTTTCTCCCTTTTCTCTGATTCCCAGGGGTACTTACTGTCTAGACCCTCATTTCCACATTTGGTCACATCCAGTCCTGGGAGACCTGACTGCTTTGTGTCTCTTTTTTATACTTCATGCTCACAGTGCTAGACCCATAACGATAAATTTTGAAAAACGCTGATAAGTTGGAAGTACTTGGCCTTTATTCATCTAATCTCAATGTTTTGTAAGGTCCTTAACGAAAAGCACACTGTCTATGAGACTTTGGACATTGGCTGGCAACTGCTCCGAATCTTCCCCAAAGAAATGCTGAAGAGAATCCCTCAGAGCACCTTGAGCGAATTCTACCCTCGAGACGCTGCAAAGCATTAGCTGCTACTTCATCGCTGGCTCGATGCTCTTGTGAAATACTGGTTCTGTTTTCTTTATTCCTTTTGCACTCGCCCATCCCCACCTTTGTGTTGGAGTTTACTGTGTTGCCCTGTAATTAAAAACAAAGAATAGGTAACATATTGTGCCAGTGTTGCAATGTTTCAAACTGCTAACAGACTTTAAAATATCCCCTGTTCAGAAAACCTGGACCTGCAATGCTTTGTTTAAAGTAGCTGAGGGTTGGAGGTGAACTTTTCGTACTGATGTGTGTATTTGTACGTAGTGGTGTAGTTAGCTGCCTAGTGTCCTCATTATTTGGGTCTCTCAGACCTTCCCTGTCCACCCCCTCCAGAGTATCACTATCTGAAGTTCTAATGCTTTGATCTCCAAACTAGGGACAAGATAGGGTCTGAAAGACGCTTCCTCTCTGAGCCGAGACGCTTTCCTGAGCACTTGTTTTTAGATTTCGGTGTGCCTCTGGGTCTGCTCTAGGCAGACGGCTTTTCCTGTCCACCTGCTGTTTCCTGTTTAATGAATAGATTAGAAAAGGAGTTTCCTTTTCCTCTTTGGTACGGATAAGTTTCAACTCCTGTGTCTTACCGTTCTCCCTCCCTCTGAGTAACACAGAATCATGCAGCTTTTGCCCAACTGGCATTGATCTGATAGTAGTGAGATGCCCTGTCCTGATGATCCCTTACTGGGTTTCCATGCAGAGGAATCATAATGAAAATAATTAACAGAATTGTTGGTTGGAAAGAGTTGGGATACAATTTTTTAAGAAAGAAAAAACCTATATCGGTTCTACATTCGGACATGCTAACAGTGGTTTTAAGTTTCTAAAGTGTTGACCGGATGCTAGAGGCAAGGTGGGGAAGAGAAAGCTCTTCTGTGTATGGAGTTTTATATATATATATAATCTATGGATATTTTAAACTCTGTTAGATAGCAGCCTTTGGAAAATCCCCTGTTTGGTCCTGCTTTCTGACCTATCTGCCTTTTCAGGGTAATCTTGAGGCACAAGTGATAGCATTTAAAAGCTTTAGTCTTTTAATTCCTCCTCCTTCCTGCTGCGAGCCCTGAGCTGTCTTCTATGCACTTCTGACATGTCTACTGTTTGGTCTCTCTGTGTTCTTTGTTACTTGGGTGCAATAGCAACTTCTCTGTGCATTCCATCTTTCTTTCAAGTTGTGTAAAGTTCTTCACTTTTTTTCTCTGAGGGTGTAGGGGGTGGGGGGAGTCAGCATGATTTTATATATATATATATATACTTTTTTTATGATTATATTTTAATGTAGAAAATGTGACCCGGATATAAAATGAAGATAAATATTAAATTAAATGGAAGTTTCCTAAAGTGACTCTGTATCTTCTAATCAGAAAAGCAATAGCAACAAGCAAATATATAATAATGCACCTCTCTTTGATTGACAGTTTTGAACATCATGACCAGTATTGTGAACCAGCCCCTTGATTCACAATATTATGAACCATGTCCCCTTTACAGGGACATGGCCCATGTTCTGTACCCTCTGCCTTTTAGGCTGCCCTTTCAAGCTCTTTTCAGTAATACCTCTTCCAACATATTGTAGTTTGATCCAAGGTTGAGAGTTGCTAGGGTGTGGGGTTGTTTGTTTGTTTATTTGTTTGTTTTGCAGATTGTTAGTGGCTGTAAGTTCTCTGAAACTTGAAGTTTTGATTCAGGGTCCACTTAGCATTTTCGAGAGTTACTAAGGTGTTTTATAGCATTCTTTGTTTCAGACATTCTCAGGACCTCTAGAGCCTGTCTGCCATGAATGAAAGAGGGTAATAAATAGAAAATGAAATACATACTGAAGCAAGCCAAAACTTGCTTCAAATAAAATCTGAAATAGATGGTCCAGTATATAAAGAAAACATACTGGTTAAAGCACAGGATGTGGCATCACGGTGGCCTCCCATTTCTTTCCCCTCTTCAACTCAGAGTGACGTTTAGGAGATGTAGAGGAAGAGGCTCAGTCATAGCAAGAGTAGGTAGACCTGTGTTCTGATTCTGGTGCTGCCACTAAGTGTATGGTCTTGCTTAGTCATTTAACAGATTTGTATTCCTTTCAGGGTTATTATAAGGACTAGAGATTTTGCTTTTTATATTGCTTTTTAACTTACGTAAAAAAAAAAAAAAGTTTGTTGTATTGGCATGTGTCTATTTCTGTATTCTCTATCCTATTCATTGAACTATGTATCTATCCTTCCACCAATACCACACTGTCTTACTTATAGCTTTACAGTAGGTCTTAATATCCTCTAACTATATTCTGCTTTCTCAAAATTGTGTTACTTGTTCTGGTTCCTTTGCCTTTACCTTTTGTTCATACATTTTAGAATAAGCTTGTCCATGTTGACAAAAAAATTCTGTTGGAAGTTGACCTTTTATTATGTTGGGTCTTCCAATCCATGAATGCGATATGTCTCTCCATTGATTTAGGTCTTGTTTGGTTGTATCATACAGATCCTCTATTAAAATATTTATAATCAAATATTTCATGTTTTGGAAGCATTGTGTATGGCATTGTGTTTTGTTTTTTTTTTTAATTTTTCTTTTTTTCTTTTTGTCTGTGTTGGGTCTTCGTTTCTGTGCGAGGGCTTTCTCTAGTTGTGGCGAGTGGGGGCCACTCTTCATCGCGGTGCGCGGGCCTCTCACTGTCGCGGCCTCTCTTGTTGCAGAGCACAGGCTCCAGACGCACAGGCTCAGTAGTTGTGGCTCATGGGCCTAGTCGCTCCACGGCATGTGGGATCTTCCCAGACCAGGGCTCAAACCCGTGTCCCCTGCATTGGCAGGCAGATTCTCAACCACTGCGCCACCAGGGAAGCCCCGGCATTGTATTTTTAGTTTTGGTTTCCAGTTGTTCATTGTTAATATTTGGAAATATGACTAATGTTTTTGTGTTGATCTTGTATCCTGAGACTTTGTTAAAGTAATTGCCACTTATTAATTGCTTCTTAGAGATTTCTTGGGATTTTCTATGCAGACAGTCATGCTATCCATGAGTATGGACAGTAATATTTCTTCCTTTCTAATCTGTGTGTCTTTCTTTCTTTTTCTTGCCATGCTGCACTGGCTAGTACCTACAGTACTAAGTTGAAAAGGAGAGATGAAAGAGGACATTCTGGCCTTCTTTTGAATTTAGGAGGAAAACATTCATTCTCTCACCATGAAGTATGATGTTCACTGTCGGTTTTTTGTAGATATTCTTTACTGGGTTGAAGTAGAGTCCTTCTATTCCTGAGAGTTTCTGACATGAATGTGTGTTAAAGTTCATCAAATGCTTTTTCTTCATTAATTGATGTGGCCATGTAGATTTTCTTCTTCAATCTATTAATATGGCAAATTACGCTGATGCTTTTTGAATAGTAAACCAAGCTTGTGTTCCGAGAATAGACTCCAGTTGATCAGAGTGTATTGTTATTTGCTTCCTTCTTCATGTGTTGATTTTATTGTGCAATTTTTTTCCCGTTTCCGTGTGTGAAAGCTTAGATTATTGATCTGAGACCTTCCCTCTTTTCTATTCTAAGCATTTAGTGCCATTCGTTTCCCTCTTAATAATGTTTTATCTGGATCCTTCCACATTTTATGTGTTGTATTTTCATTTTCACTCAGTTCTATTTATCTTAAAAATTTTCCTTGAAATTCCTCTTTAACCATGGATTATTGAGAAGTGTGCATCTTAATTTCCAAATGTTTGGAGGCATTCTACTTCTCGTTCTTATTTTTATACAATTTAAAGCTTAGACTGTGGACACAGTGGCATAAAATGCGATTATGTTTGTTTAGTTATTTTATAGAGGTTCTTCAAATATCACTGGAGTGAAGTTTTCAAATATTAGTTTTCCATAGTAGTTCTCAGTCTTTTGCACTTGTAACCATAAGAGAGTTCCCTAAAAATATGTAACCCTGGCTGCTGGAGCCATGTTTATCAGGGGCAGTTCACAGTCACAGGAATAGTGGGTAGTTTGTGGGTCCCCACTGCACACTTTGTTTTGGGCCAGCACACAGGGATCCAGTAGGGATCCAGGGTCCAGGAGAGGGACCCAAACTTTGGGCTCTGGTGTTTATATTGCAGAATCAGGGAAGCCCAGGTCCCGTGTGGGCAGGAACTAGGACCAGCACTGGGACACACAGGACCCAAGTCCAGTCCCTCTCCATGGAACGAGCACTCAGGCTGAGGGAGGCCCAGCCTCTCTCCTGCTGGTCAGGGCTGAGCCAAGCTGCGGTTGCAGCTGTATTGCTCAGTAGGCCCATGGCTGAGTCACCAGCTATGACAGCCGTAAGCCCTGGCTATGGGGAGTGTCCATGAAGTCTTGAGGAAGGCCGGCCTTCCTCCTGCAGGGAGGCAGTCTTGAACAAGTCAGCCTTGCCCTGTCACTACTTCAACAACCCAAATTTTCATTACTCCCTCTTGCTCCCCAACCCCACTCAGATAAAAGCATAGTTTCTCATGGGGTGGCCAACCTTTTATTTTTCAAACATTATCAACATCATTTCATCCAAGAAAGGACATTCGAACCCCAATTAACTAAGAAGCACATATTGCAGAATAAGCTCGTTTGCCCTAAAACAAGACCCTTCGCTATTTCCATGGACCATCCTTGATTTCTCCATTATGCTGCTGAGTAGTGCAAAGTTGGTGCTCAAGAACTCCTTGGATGATGGTGTGCTATCAACAGCTGCTGTGAACGCAAGCAGCTGGCACCCTCGGTGGCTATATGGGCAGAGGAGTTGAGGAGACAGTAGGTGATGGCTCTGTGCTGTCAGTGAGGGCTGTTTCCTGCCCGCACCCCTTTTAATCCCTTTGTATCCCTACCACCTGAGGAATGAAGGCAGTGATGAGTTATTGGCAGAATTGCCCTGTCTGATAAGAGGGTCACCTGCAAGCCAGAGGGCCCAAATCCTCCCTGGAACACATCACTCCCTACCCACCACTTAACAATTCCCTTCAAACAAAGGTGCAAATTTGTAATAGCTGTACCGTTAAGATATGCCGTCTGTGATTCGGACAACTGTGACTCCTTGGCCTGTTCTTGGAGGAACATGACATTTTGTAGGGAGAACCCAGGCCAGGTGGCCAAAGTCTCTGTCAAGTCTGTTTCTTCAGCCAATACTTGGATTCAAGTTGAGGGTGGTGATGAGTGGGCCTTCACCATGATAGCCTTTCCCTGGTATCACTGGCCAAGGTTCCCTTTGGTGAACATTACATACAAAAGCTTGCCCAGCACATGCCTCGCTCTCAGCCGAGCCGTGGCCACGCTGCTCCTGGGATTAGGCACCTCCTTTGCACACCCTGTGGATGGTGCTCATTTCCTTGATTCTGTGAATGGGGCATTTGTTAAACTATTATTTATTTATTTTTTTTTTTTTTGGCTGTGTTGGGTCTTCGCCTCTGTGCGAAGGCCCTCTCCAGCTGCGGCAAGCGGGGGCCACTCCCCATCGCGGTGCGCGGGCCTCTCACCACCGCGGCCCCTCCCGCCGCGGAGCACAGGCTCCAGACGCGCAGGCCCAGCAGCTGCGGCCCACGGGCCCAGCCGCTCCGCGGCACGTGGGATCCTCCCAGACCAGGGCTCGAACCCGCGTGCCCTGCATTAGCAGGCAGACTCTCAACCACTGCACCACCAGAGAAGCCCTAAACTATTATTTCTTGATGTCTGTGCAAGTTTCAATTCTGCAATTTCTATTTCCTTCTTCTTACGGATTGAAAAACACTAGTGAAATTCCTCATCTTACAATCTATGCTCCTTAACATTAACCGTAGTCTTCTTAAAGTCCTTGGTCTTGCTCTCTCAAAGGCTCCCTGGGGCTTGATTCCAGTGGGCTGGTGAGGTGGACACCACTGAGCTTGACAACATGCCATACTCCACCCAAGCCTGGAGATCTCCGGTGTCTGGGGGAAAAGGCAGGGGCCGTGAGACAGGAGACAAGAATGGAGGTAAATTCAGGGGTAAAGCCCAGGGAAGAGTCCATATGTCAGTTACAGGTCAGCTATGGGCCCTGTGTCCGAGAAGACGCCCCTCAGTGTGGGATGACCAGCTGCTCTCAGAGAGAACGAGGCTCCTGGCCCCGGCTTCTCATGTGATACTGGGGCAGATCCTATGCACAGAGGCTGTGGCCTGCAGGGGGCGTGTATCAGCACCTCTGCAGGGTCGAGGGGCCAAAGGGGGCCATGGGCAACCTCTCCCAGGAGAAGTCACCTGCCCTGGGGCTGGGGCATCAGTCCCTCAGACCCACACCATCTACCTTTCTACCTGGGTTCCAAGCCCAGCAAGTCACAATCCTGACTTCCCCAGTGTAGGATTTCCCCAGTGTGTGACAAGCCAGGCTGTGGCCACCTACCCCGAGGGTATAGTTCAGCGGGGCAAAGCCCGTCACTGCCCCCTGGGGAGGCAACTACAACAGAAAGGTGAGCTTTGGAGAGCAAGGGTCAGGAGTCAGGGAGGAGAGGCAGAAACCCAAGAAAGGACCCATCGCCTGAGCCCACATCCTTGTCCACCTCTGTGGGGTCAGTCAGCCTCCAGTGTCTGCTCTGAGATCACAAGACCCCACAGTACTGGCCATCACAACCACCTGCCTCAGAACAAAACAAGAGGGCACAAGAGCAGGAGGCCCGTATGATAAGCGTGGTCCGTTGAGGAGGTGCTCCCGGGGCCAAGTGACAAGACATGGCTTCTCAGGGCACAGCTGCCCCCAGACTCAGCATAAATGTCTGGGCTGTGAGCCCATTGGTTCTGGGAAGGGCACCAGCATAAGGTGAACAGATGCTCCATCCTGTGGGTCAGGCAAGCCAGGAGCCTTTGACAGTCAGCCTGCGCTACACCCTCATACTTCACAGGGCAGGAGCCTCGGGTGGGGGGGGCGGAATGGGGCCTGCCCTGAGGTCACAGCAGAGAAGGTTTGCTGCTGGAGGGCCACACACAGGACAGCTGTATAGAATGTGATCAAAGGCTCTCTGGTGCTTCATGCCATTCAAAACCAGGGGTCTTAAACAGCCCGAGGGTAAGATTCCGCCAAATCCATGCTGAAATTTCTGAGCCCATCCTCAGATCCCAAATTTTGCCCAGATTGCCAAAAGTTTCCTGGACTTCTGGTCAAGGACCCGATTCATCTGTACTGCTCAGTGCACAGCAAGATTGCCAGGACGGGGCCTAGGGATCTTGCCCACACAACCGTCCCTGACATTTGCTCCTGGAGAACCACCTGCCCAGCTACCGACATCTCCTCCTTCCCTCTCATCAGGCTAAATGCAACTGGGAGAAAGGCAACACAAAAGGAGGCAAATGTGGAAACATAAACCCGACAGTGCTGTCTCCCCCAGCCAAGACTAAGAGTCCATGACTCTACCCACTGCACTCACCTGAAAGCCCCCACATATCACCAGGAGCACAGAGAGCACACAGGCCATCAGATACACCTGACCTCAGTTTCCTCCTGAGAGAGCACTCAGGGGCCTCCCTGGGATTTGGAGGTGTCAACAATTCACTGCATTGTGGCTTATGCCACAGAGCAATTTTGAACAAGGATTCTAGTACCGGTAAACTTTAAGCACTGCTTTAAGTCCAATCACTTTCTGTTTAAAGAGAGAGGACTTGGGACTTCCCTGGTGGCGCAGTGGTTGGGAATCCGCCTGCCAATGCAGGGGACATGGGTTTGATCCCTGGTCTGGGAAGATCCCACATGCCGCCGAGCAACTAAGCCCGTGCTCCACAATTACTGAGCCTGCGCTCTAGAGCCCACGATCTACGACTACTGAGCCCGTGTGCCACGACTACTGACGCCCGCGCGCCTAGAGCCCGCGCTCCGCAACAAGAGAAGCCACCGCAATGAGAAGCCTGCTCACCGCGACTAGAGAAAGCCTGCGCACAGCAACGAAGACCCAACGCAGCTAAAAACAAATAAATAAATTAATGAATTTGAAAAAAGAGAGAGAGGAATGGAATATTTTAAACAGAGACATATGAGCCCTTTAAAGGGCAAAAACATGTTGCTTACAGCTTTTCACATGGAAAAGGAAACAAAAAGTGACTGGGTTTGCCGTTTTCCTTGAATTTGTCTAGTACTAGCACTAGATAATATTGACGATCTTCACGCTTGATCACAAACAACATGATGCTGTAATATTCAAACTGTTGGTGAAACTTTTTTAATCTCATGATTTACTCTGGAACAATTGTGTTGACATAGGTACTGATGGTGCAAAAGCAAAGGTGGCAGAAGTGCTGGCACCTTAACCCAAATCAAGGAGTAGCACCAAACTGTACTAGTTGGGCTTGTATTCACTATCATACACTTGTATTAACAGTGCCAGTTCCAGTTAAGAATGTTCTGTCTTCAACAGTAAAAATGATTGATGTTAGTAAATCTTGACCATTGAAATTGAATATTTTATAGTGGATGATGAAATTCAACATACAAACATCACACATCTGTATATCAAAGGGAGTGGGAAAAAGTTAGATCAGATACTGACAAAGAGGAAGTGGATGACATGGATGATAGATGTGAAAAATTAGCTAAAATGTAGCACAGAAAAGAAACGGTCAGAAATTATGAATGAGAAATGTATGGACCTAGAGTCTGCTGGTGGCTTGATTTTGGACTTTGCAGCCTCCAGAACTGTGAGAAATATACGTCTTTTGTTTAAGCCACCCAGTCTGTGGTAGTTTGTTATAGCCTTTTGAGCTAAGACATATTTTAGTACCAAGAAGTAACAAATACCTAAATATGTGGAAGTGGCCTTGGAATTGGATAGTAGGTAAAGGCTGAAAGAGATTTGAAGTGCATGCTAAAAAAGAGCTGAAATCGCCATAAAGTCCTTTCAGCCTATACCTATTAAAAGTGATTCTGGTGATGGCTCAGAAAGCAAAGAGGCACACTGGAGAGAAAGTCTCCATCTTTGTAGAGAATACAGAAATAATCATGAACAGATAGAAATATGGACGTTAGATGCTATTCTGGTGAGGTCTCCAACAGAAATGAGGAAGACATTATTAGAAATTGGAGGAGAGGCAATTCTTATTATAAAGTGGCAAAGAACTTGACTGAACTGTGTTCTAGCGTTTTTGGGAAGGTAGACCTTGTAAGTGATGAAATTGAATATTCATCTGAGGAGATCTCTGAACAAAGTTTGGAAGAAGTAGCTTGGTTCCTCATCACCGCTCCTAGTAAAACACATCAGGAGAGAGAGAAATTGAAGACCAAATTGTTAAGCAAAAAGAAATCAGAACTTAGAGATTTGGAAACTTCTCAGCCTATCCATATTTGAAAGTGAGAAAGCTTGTTCTGAAGAAACTCTAAGGGTGCAGCTGAGCAACCCTTTGAAGAAGAGATCATAGGTGTGATATTAATTTAATTAGTCATCTCAGCAGAGGCCAGGAGTAGAGAAGGGACACTGCCAGTTTGAACGAAAGGGGACAGAGAAAGCCAGGCAGAATGAGGAAGGCTGTCAGAATTCTTGGATTCTACAGAATGGGAGACTAGAGCAATTTGGCTGTGCATGTGTACTCCTCTTGAAGAAAAGGGAAGAAGGACCCCAAAGGTGATTCCGAGGTCATCGGGTCTGTCAATCCCACCACAGGCCCAGGGGTCTCAGTTTCAAAGTGTGAGATTGTCGCTCTCACAGAGAGTCATGGTGTAGGTGGAGGCCCTACAGAGAGCTGCAGTGTGGGTGGCACCCCACCAAGCTGAAGGAGTGGGGCTGCCCCACCGAGCTGTGGGGATGATGTTGCCACCCCAGTGGGCCTGGAGGGCAAAGCATCAAACTAAAGAATGTTATTCTCGTACCTTAAGATCTAATGGGACTGGCCTTGCTAGGCTTTGGACTAGCTTGGAAACTGTCACCCCTTCCTTCTTTGCTATTTCTTCCTTTTGGAGTAGGGATGTCTATTCTATGCCAGTCCCAACATGGTATTTGGAAACACTTAACTTGTTTGGGTCACAGATTTACAGCTACAGAGGAATTTTGCCTCAGGATGAATAGTACCTCCTGTCTCACCCATATGTGATTTAGATGGTGTTTAGATCAGACTTTGGACTTTAAATTTTACAGTTGATGTTGGAATGAGTTAAGGCTTTTGAGGCTGTTGGGATAGAATGAATGTATTTTGCATACAATAAGGACACGAATTTTGGGTCCCAGGGGCAGAATGCTATGGACGTATATCCCCCCCACCAATTCTTATGTTGAAGCCCTACCCTTCAATGTATTTGGGGATAGGGCCTTTGGGAGGTAATTAGGGCATGGGAATGGAGCTTTCATAATGGGTTTAGTGCCCTTAAAAGAAAAGACACAAGAGAGATCCCTCTTTCTCTCTGCCACGTGAGGACGCGGTAAGAAGACAACCATCTGAAAAGTAGGAAGAGAGCTCTCACCAGGAACTAAATATGGCACCTTGATCTTGGACTTCCAACCTTCAGAAGTGTTAAGAAAGTACCGTCTGTTTTTCAAGCCACCAGGTCTAGGGCATTTTGTTATAGCCGTCCAAGCTGATGAAGACACAGAGAATATATAAGATGGTCTAATATACATATATCCAGGGTTCTAGAAGTAGAGACAGGAGAGAATGAGTAGAAGTAACATATGAAAAAGATAATATTATGTTCTAGATGAGATGAAGAATGTGGATTATCAGTTAATGAAGCAAAATAGATCACATGGAGGATACATTTTTTTAACCTGAAACTAATCACACGTCAAGAAACTGGAGAACACAAAAGACAACAGACAGTCTTCCAAAAAACAATCAGCAAGGAAACTGATCACCCACCATGAAAGGGTGTATTGATGGCATAATTTGAAAAAAACAGTAACAAAAGCCATATTCGATGGAATAAATACTCAAAGTTCTGAAAGGAAAAACTTTTCCTCTGGAACTGATTACCCTGTCACATTATAATTTCTAAAAGTTCACCAACAAGGGAACTGATAAAATATTTTTAATGTATGCATACAATGCAAAATTATAAATAATTAAAAAATTAAAGAACATCTAATATATCCATTTTTCTTAAAGTAAGAATGTTGAAAGAAGAAGCCAAAGGCAATATGATTTACATGACACCATATATAACCAAAAATATTGTTATTATACATAATTTTGATTATCTACAGCTCTGCTAAAAGCATAAACATTTTTATAAGATGGATATATACCAAGTTCTTGATGGTAGCTATCTTTCTCATTGTTGGTGAGAGGTGTAAAATGGGACAACCCTTACGGAAAACAATATGAAGTTTCCTCAAAAAATTACAAATATAACTACCATGTGATCCAGCAGTCCCACTTCTGGGTATGTATCCAAAAGAATTCAAAGCAGGATCTCAAAGAGATCTTTGCACACCCACATTCGTCGTAGCATTATCCAAAATACCCAAGACGTGAAGAAGCCCAAATGTCCATCAACAGATGAAGGGATAATGGGGGTCTAAAAACACAAGGAAATATTTCCTTCCTTGAAATAAAAGGAAACCATGTCTCATGCTACAACATGGATAAACCTCTAAGACATTATGCTAAGTGAAATAAGCCACTCATCAAAGGACATATCATAGCCACTCACATGAAGTATCTACAGTAGTTAAAATCATAGAAACATACAAAGGTGATTGTCAAGATCTCAGGGAGGAGGAGGGAGAATTAGGGAGTCTCTGGTGTCCCAACCCCCGCCTGGGTCCTGGGGAAGGAATCAGAACTCAGAACCGGGAGAAGAGGCCTTGGCCAGCAGGGAAGGGGGGGTGAGGCCCAGGGCGGGTCCACAAAGGATCAGAGCATCTGAGTGCATTAGGAGGAAGGGGCTTCAGAGGTGGGCCAGCACAGGCCGTGACGGGGGCTAAGCAGGCTGCGAGGGGGGGCAGTTCAGGGAGACAGCAGGGGTCTGCTCCCTGCCCCTCATTGTTTGCTCGTCTCACCCTTATGAGCGGGTCATTTCCCCTGCTCTGATGATTCAGTCTCTGCCGGCAACCACAGGACGGTGACTGAGGCCTCTACACTCCTCAGCATGGATCCCAGCTCCCACCCAGATCTGGGGCCACAGACACCTCTCCCCACCCCTGCTGCCCCTGTGAGCAAGCTGTTCTTGTGAAACACGGTCATAGTTTGTCAGGAGGAACTGTTTTCTATGGGAATACAAATCAGTGTTGATACCAATACACACACATGTCCAGCCATGGGTGGAAAGGGAAGGGACAGTAGTTCTGGGGTGTCGTTGCACACCCCTAGGCCCCTAAGGCCAGTCCCCACAGCCACAGCCAGATGGGTCCTCCTCCCTCAGCTGAACGAGATGCTGCTGCACAGAAATCCCACAAGTCCCACAAAGGGGCCCCACTGTCACTACCCTTATACACACCTGTAACAGGTGCCCCATGAACTTCCCCGCGCCCATTCCCCTTGTTGCATCCTCATTGGGATTAAGAGGTAGCTGCCTCAACCACGCTCCACATTGCAATAATCCCAGTGGGACTAGAGAACGCTCCCGCTATGACGAGGCAGACAGTCCTGTCCCCATGGCCAAGACTTTTCCTGTCTGGTCAGGCCACCCACACAGGAAACCCTGGATGAGCGGAGGGTCACCCCAGCGCCATCGCCTGGCCACTTCAGGGAAGCAGAGAGAAGCTCCATAAAGACAAGGGCCGTCTCCAGGCTCCGTCCTAGAAACTGGTTAGTGTCCAGAGGGCTGAGAGGCACAAAAGCAGCTCTCCCTCCCCAGACGGTTCAGGGATGCAGAAGATGCTACAGATGCCCCAGAAGGCCCCTAGCCAAGCAGGCTTTAGAGAAGGGGATGATGAGGGGGTCCCTGGGGAAAGTGAGAGCTGTGCGTTCCCAGGGGCAGCCTGAGGAGTCCTTGTCTATGTGGAGGAAAGGTTTGGTCACCTGTAGATCCATAGCTCCTGTGACCTCCCTCACCCTTCCTTCCTCTCAGGATCGCTCTCTGTGGAGCAGCTCCACACGAACAAGATGACAGTGGCCTGAGAGCATTTCCCACCAAAACTATCTTTATTGACCATTTTCATACATCACTCCAAAGGTCCTGCCCACACCCACCTCCCCCACCTCCCTAACCCCCCACAATCCCACTCCCCCTCCCCGCCCTGGTGGTCCTGCCCTCCCTCCCTTCCCCCCACATCCTCCAGGATCAGCACTGGGGTGAGGAGGAGCCCCTAGGCTCCCGTGGGGGCCGCCCTGGGGGGCTCGCCCTGGAGGGCCGGCCCGGCTGTTCCCTACTAGCTGCAGCGCTTCCTCTTCCTGTTCCTCCTCTTCCCTGTGACAAACGGGTCACGCTTTCTCTTTCTCGGCTGTGAGGGGCGAGCCAGCCCCAGAGCCAAGGCTGGCCTCGCAGAGACCCCGTGGGCAGCCCCGGGGATGGGCAGCTTCTCAGCAGCGGCTGGGCGCCCACACAGAGCCCG